>NW_026696566.1:0-76532 GCF_030435755.1 Ochotona princeps
TGGCATGTGAAACCCGCATGTGGAGCATTCGTTTGTGTGGGATGCTCTACCAGGTTCATTCCTAGATAATGCACTCAAAGGGCACTAAGCATAGAGTGTGAAAACTGAGTTTCCTTGAGAGCTGCTTGGAAGCCTGATGGTGTGTGAAGTTAGTGAGCCAAATGGAGTTGTTCTCCCACAAGAACCACTCGGCTGATCCTTCTTCAATATGCCCTTCACCAACATGCAGTGTTTCCTTGATTGAATTAGCTCTCACACCAATATTTGCGTCTAGAGCCTTTGCATTGAGGGCTATCTGAAAACGGCTGTGGCGCTGATGTTGCCTGTGAATGTGGAGTTGGTGGCATGTGAAACCCGCATGTGGAGCATTCGTTTGTGTGGGATGCTGACCAAGCTTTATTTCAGTCCTAGGCACACAAAGGGCACTAAGCATAGAGTGTGAAAACTGAGTTTCCTTGAGAGCTGCTTGGAAGCCTGATGGTGTGTGAAGTTAGTGAGCCAAATGGAGTTGTTCTCCCAGAAGAACCACTCGGCTGATCCTTCTTCAATATGCCCTTCACCAACATGCAGTGTTTCCTTGATTGAATTAGCTATCACACCAATATTTGCGTCTAGAGCCTTTGCATTGAGGGCTATCTGAAAACGGCTGTGGCGCTGAAGTTGCCTGTGAATGTGGAGTTGGTGGCATGTGAAACCCGCATGTGGAGCATTCGTTTGTGTGGGATGCTCTACCAGGTTCATTCCTATATAATGCACTCAAAGGGCACTAAGCATAGAGTGTGAAAACTGAGTTTCCTTGAGAGCTGCTTGGAAGCCTGATGGTGTGTGAAGTTAGTGAGCCAAATGGAGTTGTTCTCCCACAAGAACCACTCGGCTGATCCTTCTTCAATATGCCCTTCACCAACATGCAGTGTTTCCTTGATTGAATTAGCTCTCACACCAATATTTGCGTCTAGAGCCTTTGCCTTGAGGGCTATCTGAAAACGGCTGTGGCGCTGAAGTTGCCTGTGAATGTGGAGTTGGTGGCATGTGAAACCCGCATGTGGAGCATTCGTTTGTGTGGGATGCTCTACCAGGTTCATTTCAGTCCTAGCCATACAAAGGGCACTAAGCATAGAGTGTGAAAACTGAGTTTCCTTGAGAGCTGCTTGGAAGCCTGATGGTGTGTGAAGTTAGTGAGCCAAATGGAGTTGTTCTCCCACAAGAACCACTCGGCTGATCCTTCTTCAATATGCCCTTCACCAACATGCAGTGTTTCCTTGATTGAATTAGCTCTCACACCAATATTTGCGTCTAGAGCCTTTGCATTGAGGGCTATCTGAAAACGGCTGTGGCGCTGAAGTTGCCTGTGAATGTGGAGTTGGTGGCATGTGAAACCCGCATGTGGAGCATTCGTTTGTGTGGATGCTCTACCAGGTTCATTCCTAGATAATGCACTCAAAGGGCACTAAGCATAGAGTGTGAAAACTGAGTTTCCTTGAGAGCTGCTTGGAAGCCTGATGGTGTGTGAAGTTAGTGAGCCAAATGGAGTTGTTCTCCCACAAGAACCACTCGGCTGATCCTTCTTCAATATGCCCTTCACCAACATGCAGTGTTTCCTTGATTGAATTAGCTCTCACACCAATATTTGCGTCTAGAGCCTTTGCATTGAGGGCTATCTGAAAACGGCTGTGGCGCTGAAGTTGCCTGTGAATGTGGAGTTGGTGGCATGTGAAACCCGCATGTGGAGCATTCGTTTGTGTGGGATGCTGACCAAGCTTCCTTTCAGTCCTAGGCACACAAAGGGCACTAAGCATAGAGTGTGAAAACTGAGTTTCCTTGAGAGCTGCTTGGAAGCCTGATGGTGTGTGAAGTTAGTGAGCCAAATGGAGTTGTTCTCCCACAAGAACCACTCGGCTGATCCTTCTTCAATATGCCCTTCACCAACATGCAGTGCTTCCTTGATTGAATTAGCTCTCACACCAATATTTGCGTCTAGAGCCTTTGCATTGAGGGCTATCTGAAAACGGCTGTGGCGCTGAAGTTGCCTGTGAATGTGGAGTTGGTGGCATGTGAAACCCGCATGTGGAGCATTCGTTTGTGTGGGATGCTCTACCAGGTTCATTCCTAGATAATGCACTCAAAGGGCACTAAGCATAGAGTGTGAAAACTGAGTTTCCTTGAGAGCTGCTTGGAAGCCTGATGGTGTGTGAAGTTAGTGAGCCAAATGGAGTTGTTCTCCCACAAGAACCACTCGGCTGATCCTTCTTCAATATGCCCTTCACCAACATGCAGTGTTACCTTGATTGAATTAGCTCTCACACCAATATTTGCGTCTAGAGCCTTTGCTTTGAGGGCTATCTGAAAACGGCTGTGGCGCTGAAGTTGCCTGTGAATGTGGAGTTGGTGGCATGTGAAACCCGCATGTGGAGCATTCGTTTGTGTGGGATGCTGACCAAGCTTCATTTCAGTCCTAGCCATACAAAGGGCACTAAGCATAGAGTGTGAAAACTGAGTTTCCTTGAGAGCTGCTTGGAAGCCTGATGGTGTGTGAAGTTAGTGAGCCAAATGGAGTTGTTCTCCCACAAGAACCACTCGACTGATCCTTCTTCAATATGCCCTTCACCAACATGCAGTGTTTCCTTGATTGAATTAGCTCTCACACCAATATTTGCGTCTAGAGCCTTTGCATTGAGGGCTATCTGAAAACGGCTGTGGCGCTGAAGTTGCCTGTGAATGTGGAGTTGGTGGCATGTGAAACCCGCATGTGGAGCATTCGTTTGTGTGGGATGCTCTACCAGGTTCATTCCTAGATAATGCACTCAAAGGGCACTAAGCATAGAGTGTGAAAACTGAGTTTCCTTGAGAGCTGCTTGGAAGCCTGATGGTGTGTGAAGTTAGTGAGCCAAATGGAGTTGTTCTCCCACAAGAACCACTCGGCTGATCCTTCTTCAATATGCCCTTCACCAACATGCAGTGTTTCCTTGATTGAATTAGCTCTCACACCAATATTTGCGTCTAGAGCCTTTGCTTTGAGGGCTATCTGAAAACGGCTGTGGCGCTGAAGTTGCCTGTGAATGTGGAATTGGTGGCATGTGAAACCCGCATGTGGAGCATTCGTTTGTGTGGGATGCTCTACCAGGTTCATTTCAGTCCTAGCCATACAAAGGGCACTAAGCATAGAGTGTGAAAACTGAGTTTCCTTGAGAGCTGCTTGGAAGCCTGATGGTGTGTGAAGTTAGTGAGCCAAATGGAGTTGTTCTCCCACAAGAACCACTCGGCTGATCCTTCTTCACTATGCCCTTCACCAACATGCAGTGTTTCCTTGATTGAATTAGCTCTCACACCAATATTTGCGTCTAGAGCCTTTGCTTTGAGGGCTATCTGAAAACGGCTGTGGCGCTGAAGTTGCCTGTGAATGTGGAGTTGGTGGCATGTGAAACCCGCATGTGGAGCATTCGTTTGTGTGCGATGCTCTACCAGGTTCATTTCAGTCCTAGCCATACAAAGGGCACTAAGCATAGAGTGTGAAAACTGAGTTTCCTTGAGAGCTGCTTGGAAGCCTGATGGTGTGTGAAGTTAGTGAGCCAAATGGAGTTGTTCTCCCACAAGAACCACTCGGCTGATCCTTCTTCAATATGCCCTTCACCAACATGCAGTGTTTCCTTGATTGAATTAGCTCTCACACCAATATTTGCGTCTAGAGCCTTTGCATTGAGGGCTATCTGAAAACGGCTGTGGCGCTGAAGTTGCCTGTGAATGTGGAGTTGGTGGCATGTGAAACCCGCATGTGGAGCATTCGCTTGTGTGGGATGCTCTACCAGGTTCATTTCAGTCCTAGCCATACAAAGGGCACTAAGCATAGAGTGTGAAAACTGAGTTTCCTTGAGAGCTGCTTGGAAGCCTGATGGTGTGTGAAGTTAGTGAGCCAAATGGAGTTGTTCTCCCACAAGAACCACTCGGCTGATCCTTCTTCAATATGCCCTTCACCAACATGCAGTGTTTCCTTGATTGAATTAGCTCTCACACCAATATTTGCGTCTAGAGCCTTTGCATTGAGGGCTATCTGAAAACGGCTGTGGCGCTGAAGTTGCCTGTGAATGTGGAGTTGGTGGCATGTGAAACCCGCATGTGGAGCATTCGTTTGTGTGGGATGCTCTACCAGGTTCATTTCAGTCCTAGCCATACAAAGGGCACTAAGCATAGAGTGTGAAAACTGAGTTTCCTTGAGAGCTGCTTGGAAGCCTGATGGTGTGTGAAGTTAGTGAGCCAAATGGAGTTGTTCTCCCACAAGAACCACTCGGCTGATCCTTCTTCAATATGCCCTTCACCAACATGCAGTGTTTCCTTGATTGAATTAGCTCTCACACCAATATTTGCGTCTAGAGCCTTTGCATTGAGGGCTATCTGAAAATGGCTGTGGCGCTGAAGTTGCCTGTGAATGTGGAGTTGGTGGCATGTGAAACCCGCATGTGGAGCATTCGTTTGTGTGGGATGCTCTACCAGGTTCATTTCAGTCCTAGCCATGCAAAGGGCACTAAGCATAGAGTGTGAAAACTGAGTTTCCTTGAGAGCTGCTTGGAAGCCTGATGGTGTGTGAAGTTAGTGAGCCAAATGGAGTTGTTCTCCCACAAGAACCACTCGGCTGATCCTTCTTCACTATGCCCTTCACCAACATGCAGTGTTTCCTTGATTGAATTAGCTCTCACACCAATATTTGCGTCTAGAGCCTTTGCATTGAGGGCTATCTGAAAACGGCTGTGGCGCTGAAGTTGCCTGTGAATGTGGAGTTGGTGGCATGTGAAACCCGCATGTGGAGCATTCGCTTGTGTGGGATGCTCTACCAGGTTCATTTCAGTCCTAGCCATACAAAGGGCACTAAGCATAGAGTGTGAAAACTGAGTTTCCTTGAGAGCTGCTTGGAAGCCTGATGGTGTGTGAAGTTAGTGAGCCAAATGGAGTTGTTCTCCCACAAGAACCACTCGGCTGATCCTTCTTCAATATGCCCTTCACCAACATGCAGTGTTTCCTTGATTGAATTAGCTCTCACACCAATATTTGCGTCTAGAGCCTTTGCATTGAGGGCTATCTGAAAACGGCTGTGGCGCTGAAGTTGCCTGTGAATGTGGAGTTGGTGGCATGTGAAACCCGCATGTGGAGCATTCGTTTGTGTGGGATGCTCTACCAGGTTCATTTCAGTCCTAGCCATACAAAGGGCACTAAGCATAGAGTGTGAAAACTGAGTTTCCTTGAGAGCTGCTTGGAAGCCTGATGGTGTGTGAAGTTAGTGAGCCAAATGGAGTTGTTCTCCCACAAGAACCACTCGGCTGATCCTTCTTCAATATGCCCTTCACCAACATGCAGTGTTTCCTTGATTGAATTAGCTCTCACACCAATATTTGCGTCTAGAGCCTTTGCATTGAGGGCTATCTGAAAATGGCTGTGGCGCTGAAGTTGCCTGTGAATGTGGAGTTGGTGGCATGTGAAACCCGCATGTGGAGCATTCGTTTGTGTGGGATGCTCTACCAGGTTCATTTCATTCCTAGCCATACAAAGGGCACTAAGCATAGAGTGTGAAAACTGAGTTTCCTTGAGAGCTGCTTGGAAGCCTGATGGTGTGTGAAGTTAGTGAGCCAAATGGAGTTGTTCTCCCACAAGAACCACTCGGCTGATCCTTCTTCAATATGCCCTTCACCAACATGCAGTGTTTCCTTGATTGAATTAGCTCTCACACCAATATTTGCGTCTAGAGCCTTTGCATTGAGGGCTATCTGAAAACGGCTGTGGCGCTGAAGTTGCCTGTGAATGTGGAGTTGGTGGCATGTGAAACCCGCATGTGGAGAATTCGTTTCTGTGGGTTGCTCTACCAGGTTCTTTTCAGTCCTAGCCATACAAAGGGCACTAAGCATAGAGTGTGAAAACTGAGTTTCCTTGAGAGCTGCTTGGAAGCCTGATGGTGTGTGAAGTTAGTGAGCCAAATGGAGTTGTTCTCCCACAAGAACCACTCGGCTGATCCTTCTTCAATATGCCCTTCACCAACATGCAGTGTTTCCTTGATTGAATTAGCTCTCACACCAATATTTGCGTCTAGAGCCTTTGCATTGAGGGCTATCTGAAAATGGCTGTGGCGCTGAAGTTGCCTGTGAATGTGGAGTTGGTGGCATGTGAAACCCGCATGTGGAGCATTCGTTTGTGTGGGATGCTCTACCAGGTTCATTTCAGTCCTAGCCATACAAAGGGCACTAAGCATAGAGTGTGAAAACTGAGTTTCCTTGAGAGCTGCTTGGAAGCCTGATGGTGTGTGAAGTTAGTGAGCCAAATGGAGTTGTTCTCCCACAAGAACCACTCGGCTGATCCTTCTTCAATATACCCTTCACCAACATGCAGTGTTTCCTTGATTGAATTAGCTCTCACACCAATATTTGCGTCTAGAGCCTTTGCATTGAGGGCTATCTGAAAACGGCTGTGGCGCTGAAG
The DNA here is from genome assembly GCF_030435755.1 of Ochotona princeps. NCBI lineage: Eukaryota > Metazoa > Chordata > Mammalia > Lagomorpha > Ochotonidae > Ochotona > Ochotona princeps. The sequence continues at coordinate 6,457 of NW_026696566.1, forward strand.
TTGCCTGTGAATGTGGAGTTGGTGGCATGTGAAACCCGCATGTGGAGCATTCGTTTGTGTGGGATGCTCTACCAGGTTCATTTCAGTCCTAGCCATACAAAGGGCACTAAGCATAGAGTGTGAAAACTGAGTTTCCTTGAGAGCTGCTTGGAAGCCTGATGGTGTGTGAAGTTAGTGAGCCAAATGGAGTTGTTCTCCCACAAGAACCACTCGGCTGATCCTTCTTCAATATGCCCTTCACCAACATGCAGTGTTTCCTTGATTGAATTAGCTCTCACACCAATATTTGCGTCTAGAGCCTTTGCCTTGAGTGCTATCTGTAAACGGCTGTGGCGCTGAAGTTGCCTGTGAATGTGGAGTTGGTGGCATGTGAAACCCGCATGTGGAGCATTCGTTTGTGTGGGATGCTCTACCAGGTTCATTTCAGTCCTAGCCATACAAAGGGCACTAAGCATAGAGTGTGAAAACTGAGTTTCCTTGAGAGCTGCTTGGAAGCCTGATGGTGTGTGAAGTTAGTGAGCCAAATGGAGTTGTTCTCCCACAAGAACCACTCGGCTGATCCTTCTTCAATATGCCCTTCACCAACATGCAGTGTTTCCTTGATTGAATTAGCTCTCACACCAATATTTGCGTCTAGAGCCTTTGCATTGAGGGCTATCTGAAAACGGCTGTGGCGCTGAAGTTGCCTGTGAATGTGGAGTTGGTGGCATGTGAAACCCGCATGTGGAGCATTCGTTTGTGTGGGATGCTCTACCAGGTTCATTCCTAGATAATGCACTCAAAGGGCACTAAGCATAGAGTGTGAAAACTGAGTTTCCTTGAGAGCTGCTTGGAAGCCTGATGGTGTGTGAAGTTAGTGAGCCAAATGGAGTTGTTCTCCCACAAGAACCACTCGGCTGATCCTTCTTCAATATGCCCTTCACCAACATGCAGTGTTTCCTTGATTGAATTAGCTCTCACACCAATATTTGCGTCTAGAGCCTTTGCATTGAGGGCTATCTGAAAACGGCTGTGGCGCTGATGTTGCCTGTGAATGTGGAGTTGGTGGCATGTGAAACCCGCATGTGGAGCATTCGTTTGTGTGGGATGCTGACCAAGCTTTATTTCAGTCCTAGGCACACAAAGGGCACTAAGCATAGAGTGTGAAAACTGAGTTTCCTTGAGAGCTGCTTGGAAGCCTGATGGTGTGTGAAGTTAGTGAGCCAAATGGAGTTGTTCTCCCAGAAGAACCACTCGGCTGATCCTTCTTCAATATGCCCTTCACCAACATGCAGTGTTTCCTTGATTGAATTAGCTCTCACACCAATATTTGCGTCTAGAGCCTTTGCATTGAGGGCTATCTGAAAACGGCTGTGGCGCTGAAGTTGCCTGTGAATGTGGAGTTGGTGGCATGTGAAACCCGCATGTGGAGCATTCGTTTGTGTGGGATGCTCTACCAGGTTCATTCCTATATAATGCACTCAAAGGGCACTAAGCATAGAGTGTGAAAACTGAGTTTCCTTGAGAGCTGCTTGGAAGCCTGATGGTGTGTGAAGTTAGTGAGCCAAATGGAGTTGTTCTCCCACAAGAACCACTCGGCTGATCCTTCTTCAATATGCCCTTCACCAACATGCAGTGTTTCCTTGATTGAATTAGCTCTCACACCAATATTTGCGTCTAGAGCCTTTGCCTTGAGGGCTATCTGAAAACGGCTGTGGCGCTGAAGTTGCCTGTGAATGTGGAGTTGGTGGCATGTGAAACCCGCATGTGGAGCATTCGTTTGTGTGGGATGCTCTACCAGGTTCATTTCAGTCCTAGCCATACAAAGGGCACTAAGCATAGAGTGTGAAAACTGAGTTTCCTTGAGAGCTGCTTGGAAGCCTGATGGTGTGTGAAGTTAGTGAGCCAAATGGAGTTGTTCTCCCACAAGAACCACTCGGCTGATCCTTCTTCAATATGCCCTTCACCAACATGCAGTGTTTCCTTGATTGAATTAGCTCTCACACCAATATTTGCGTCTAGAGCCTTTGCATTGAGGGCTATCTGAAAACGGCTGTGGCGCTGAAGTTGCCTGTGAATGTGGAGTTGGTGGCATGTGAAACCCGCATGTGGAGCATTCGTTTGTGTGGGATGCTCTACCAGGTTCATTCCTAGATAATGCACTCAAAGGGCACTAAGCATAGAGTGTGAAAACTGAGTTTCCTTGAGAGCTGCTTGGAAGCCTGATGGTGTGTGAAGTTAGTGAGCCAAATGGAGTTGTTCTCCCACAAGAACCACTCGGCTGATCCTTCTTCAATATGCCCTTCACCAACATGCAGTGTTTCCTTGATTGAATTAGCTCTCACACCAATATTTGCGTCTAGAGCCTTTGCATTGAGGGCTATCTGAAAACGGCTGTGGCGCTGAAGTTGCCTGTGAATGTGGAGTTGGTGGCATGTGAAACCCGCATGTGGAGCATTCGTTTGTGTGGGATGCTGACCAAGCTTCCTTTCAGTCCTAGGCACACAAAGGGCACTAAGCATAGAGTGTGAAAACTGAGTTTCCTTGAGAGCTGCTTGGAAGCCTGATGGTGTGTGAAGTTAGTGAGCCAAATGGAGTTGTTCTCCCACAAGAACCACTCGGCTGATCCTTCTTCAATATGCCCTTCACCAACATGCAGTGTTTCCTTGATTGAATTAGCTCTCACACCAATATTTGCGTCTAGAGCCTTTGCATTGAGGGCTATCTGAAAACGGCTGTGGCGCTGAAGTTGCCTGTGAATGTGGAGTTGGTGGCATGTGAAACCCGCATGTGGAGCATTCGTTTGTGTGGGATGCTCTACCAGGTTCATTCCTAGATAATGCACTCAAAGGGCACTAAGCATAGAGTGTGAAAACTGAGTTTCCTTGAGAGCTGCTTGGAAGCCTGATGGTGTGTGAAGTTAGTGAGCCAAATGGAGTTGTTCTCCCACAAGAACCACTCGGCTGATCCTTCTTCAATATGCCCTTCACCAACATGCAGTGTTACCTTGATTGAATTAGCTCTCACACCAATATTTGCGTCTAGAGCCTTTGCTTTGAGGGCTATCTGAAAACGGCTGTGGCGCTGAAGTTGCCTGTGAATGTGGAGTTGGTGGCATGTGAAACCCGCATGTGGAGCATTCGTTTGTGTGGGATGCTGACCAAGCTTCATTTCAGTCCTAGCCATACAAAGGGCACTAAGCATAGAGTGTGAAAACTGAGTTTCCTTGAGAGCTGCTTGGAAGCCTGATGGTGTGTGAAGTTAGTGAGCCAAATGGAGTTGTTCTCCCACAAGAACCACTCGACTGATCCTTCTTCAATATGCCCTTCACCAACATGCAGTGTTTCCTTGATTGAATTAGCTCTCACACCAATATTTGCGTCTAGAGCCTTTGCATTGAGGGCTATCTGAAAACGGCTGTGGCGCTGAAGTTGCCTGTGAATGTGGAGTTGGTGGCATGTGAAACCCGCATGTGGAGCATTCGTTTGTGTGGGATGCTCTACCAGGTTCATTCCTAGATAATGCACTCAAAGGGCACTAAGCATAGAGTGTGAAAACTGAGTTTCCTTGAGAGCTGCTTGGAAGCCTGATGGTGTGTGAAGTTAGTGAGCCAAATGGAGTTGTTCTCCCACAAGAACCACTCGGCTGATCCTTCTTCAATATGCCCTTCACCAACATGCAGTGTTTCCTTGATTGAATTAGCTCTCACACCAATATTTGCGTCTAGAGCCTTTGCTTTGAGGGCTATCTGAAAACGGCTGTGGCGCTGAAGTTGCCTGTGAATGTGGAGTTGGTGGCATGTGAAACCCGCATGTGGAGCATTCGTTTGTGTGGGATGCTCTACCAGGTTCATTTCAGTCCTAGCCATACAAAGGGCACTAAGCATAGAGTGTGAAAACTGAGTTTCCTTGAGAGCTGCTTGGAAGCCTGATGGTGTGTGAAGTTAGTGAGCCAAATGGAGTTGTTCTCCCACAAGAACCACTCGGCTGATCCTTCTTCACTATGCCCTTCACCAACATGCAGTGTTTCCTTGATTGAATTAGCTCTCACACCAATATTTGCGTCTAGAGCCTTTGCTTTGAGGGCTATCTGAAAACGGCTGTGGCGCTGAAGTTGCCTGTGAATGTGGAGTTGGTGGCATGTGAAACCCGCATGTGGAGCATTCGTTTGTGTGGGATGCTCTACCAGGTTCATTTCAGTCCTAGCCATACAAAGGGCACTAAGCATAGAGTGTGAAAACTGAGTTTCCTTGAGAGCTGCTTGGAAGCCTGATGGTGTGTGAAGTTAGTGAGCCAAATGGAGTTGTTCTCCCACAAGAACCACTCGGCTGATCCTTCTTCACTATGCCCTTCACCAACATGCAGTGTTTCCTTGATTGAATTAGCTCTCACACCAATATTTGCGTCTAGAGCCTTTGCATTGAGGGCTATCTGAAAACGGCTGTGGCGCTGAAGTTGCCTGTGAATGTGGAGTTGGTGGCATGTGAAACCCGCATGTGGAGCATTCGCTTGTGTGGGATGCTCTACCAGGTTCATTTCAGTCCTAGCCATACAAAGGGCACTAAGCATAGAGTGTGAAAACTGAGTTTCCTTGAGAGCTGCTTGGAAGCCTGATGGTGTGTGAAGTTAGTGAGGCAAATGGAGTTGTTCTCCCACAAGAACCACTCGGCTGATCCTTCTTCAATATGCCCTTCACCAACATGCAGTGTTTCCTTGATTGAATTAGCTCTCACACCAATATTTGCGTCTAGAGCCTTTGCATTGAGGGCTATCTGAAAACGGCTGTGGCGCTGAAGTTGCCTGTGAATGTGGAGTTGGTGGCATGTGAAACCCGCATGTGGAGCATTCGTTTGTGTGGGATGCTCTACCAGGTTCATTCCTAGATAATGCACTCAAAGGGCACTAAGCATAGAGTGTGAAAACTGAGTTTCCTTGAGAGCTGCTTGGAAGCCTGATGGTGTGTGAAGTTAGTGAGCCAAATGGAGTTGTTCTCCCACAAGAACCACTCGGCTGATCCTTCTTGAATATACCCTTCACCAACATGCAGTGTTTCCTTGATTGAATTAGCTCTCACACCAATATTTGCGTCTAGAGCCTTTGCATTGAGGGCTATCTGAAAACGGCTGTGGCGCTGAAGTTGCCTGTGAATGTGGAGTTGGTGGCATGTGAAACCCGCATGTGGAGCATTCGTTTGTGTGGGATGCTCTACCAGGTTCATTCCTAGATAATGCACTCAAAGGGCACTAAGCATAGAGTGTGAAAACTGAGTTTCCTTGAGAGCTGCTTGGAAGCCTGATGGTGTGTGAAGTTAGTGAGCCAAATGGAGTTGTTCTCCCACAAGAACCACTCGGCTGATCCTTCTTCAATATGCCCTTCACCAACATGCAGTGTTTCCTTGATTGAATTAGCTCTCACACCAATATTTGCGTCTAGAGCCTTTGCATTGAGGGCTATCTGAAAATGGCTGTGGCGCTGAAGTTGCCTGTGAATGTGGAGTTGGTGGCATGTGAAACCCGCATGTGGAGCATTCGTTTGTGTGGGATGCTCTACCAGGTTCATTCCTAGATAATGCACTCAAAGGGCACTAAGAATAGAGTGTGAAAACTGAGTTTCCTTGAGAGCTGCTTGGAAGCCTGATGGTGTGTGAAGTTAGTGAGCCAAATGGAGTTGTTCTCCCACAAGAACCACTCGGCTGATCCTTCTTCAATATGCCCTTCACCAACATGCAGTGTTTCCTTGATTGAATTAGCTCTCACACCAATATTTGCTTCTAGAGCCTTTGCATTGAGGGCTATCTGAAAACGGCTGTGGCGCTGAAGTTGCCTGTGAATGTGGAGTTGGTGGCATGTGAAACCCGCATGTGGAGCATTCGTTTGTGTGGGATGCTCTACCAGGTTCATTCCTAGATAATGTACTCAAAGTGCACTAAACATAGAGTGTGAAAACTGAGTTTCCTTGAGAGCTGCTTGGAAGCCTGATGGTGTGTGAAGTTAGTGAGCCAAATGGAGTTGTTCTCCCACAAGAACCACTCGGCTGATCCTTCTTCAATATGCCCTTCACCAACATGCAGTGTTTCCTTGATTGAATTAGCTCTCACACCAATATTTGCGTCTAGAGCCTTTGCTTTGAGGGCTATCTGAAAACGGCTGTGGCGCTGAAGTTGCCTGTGAATGTGGAGTTGGTGGCATGTGAAACCCGCATGTGGAGCATTCGTTTGTGTGGGATGCTGACCAAGCTTCATTTCAGTCCTAGGCACACAAAGGGCACTAAGCATAGAGTGTGAAAACTGAGTTTCCTTGAGAGCTGCTTGGAAGCCTGATGGTGTGTGAAGTTAGTGAGCCAAATGGAGTTGTTCTCCCACAAGAACCACTCGGCTGATCCTTCTTCAATATGCCCTTCACCAACATGCAGTGTTTCCTTGATTGAATTAGCTCTCACACCAATGTTTGCGTCTAGAGCCTTTGCCTTGAGGGCTATCTGAAAACGGCTGTGGCGCTGAAGTTGCCTGTGAATGTGGAGTTGGTGGCATGTGAAACCCGCATGTGGAGCATTCGTTTGTGTGGGATGCTCTACCAGGTTCATTTCAGTCCTAGCCATACAAAGGGCACTAAGCATAGAGTGTGAAAACTGAGTTTCCTTGAGAGCTGCTTGGAAGCCTGATGGTGTGTGAAGTTAGTGAGCCAAATGGAGTTGTTCTCCCACAAGAACCACTCGGCTGATCCTTCTTCAATATGCCCTTCACCAACATGCAGTGTTTCCTTGATTGAATTAGCTCTCACACCAATATTTGCGTCTAGAGCCTTTGCATTGAGGGCTATCTGAAAACGGCTGTGGCGCTGAAGTTGCCTGTGAATGTGGAGTTGGTGGCATGTGAAACCCGCATGTGGAGCATTCGTTTGTGTGGGATGCTCTACCAGGTTCATTCCTAGATAATGCACTCAAAGGGCACTAAGCATAGAGTGTGAAAACTGAGTTTCCTTGAGAGCTGCTTGGAAGCCTGATGGTGTGTGAAGTTAGTGAGCCAAATGGAGTTGTTCTCCCACAAGAACCACTCGGCTGATCCTTCTTCAATATGCCCTTCACCAACATGCAGTGTTTCCTTGATTGAATTAGCTCTCACACCAATATTTGCGTCTAGAGCCTTTGCTTTGAGGGCTATCTGAAAACGGCTGTGGCGCTGAAGTTGCCTGTGAATGTGGAGTTGGTGGCATGTGAAACCCGCATGTGGAGCATTCGTTTGTGTGGGATGCTGACCAAGCTTCATTTCAGTCCTAGCCATACAAAGGGCACTAAGCATAGAGTGTGAAAACTGAGTTTCCTTGAGAGCTGCTTGGAAGCCTGATGGTGTGTGAAGTTAGTGAGCCAAATGGAGTTGTTCTCCCACAAGAACCACTCGGCTGATCCTTCTTCAATATGCCCTTCACCAACATGCAGTGTTTCCTTGATTGAATTAGCTCTCACACCAATATTTGCGTCTAGAGCCTTTGCATTGAGGGCTATCTGAAAACGGCTGTGGCGCTGAAGTTGCCTGTGAATGTGGAGTTGGTGGCATGTGAAACCCGCATGTGGAGCATTCGTTTGTGTGGGATGCTCTACCAGGTTCATTCCTAGATAATGCACTCAAAGGGCACTAAGCATAGAGTGTGAAAACTGAGTTTCCTTGAGAGCTGCTTGGAAGCCTGATGGTGTGTGAAGTTAGTGAGCCAAATGGAGTTGTTCTCCCACAAGAACCACTCGGCTGATCCTTCTTCAATATGCCCTTCACCAACATGCAGTGTTTCCTTGATTGAATTAGCTCTCACACCAATATTTGCGTCTAGAGCCTTTGCCTTGAGGGCTATCTGAAAACGGCTATGGCGCTGAAGTTGCCTGTGAATGTGGAGTTGGTGGCATGTGAAACCCGCATGTGGAGCATTCGTTTGTGTGGGATGCTCTACCAGGTTCATTTCAGTCCTAGCCATACAAAGGGCACTAAGCATAGAGTGTGAAAACTGAGTTTCCTTGAGAGCTGCTTGGAAGCCTGATGGTGTGTGAAGTTAGTGAGCCAAATGGAGTTGTTCTCCCACAAGAACCACTCGGCTGATCCTTCTTCAATATGCCCTTCACCAACATGCAGTGTTTCCTTGATTGAATTAGCTCTCACACCAATATTTGCGTCTAGAGCCTTTGCATTGAGGGCTATCTGAAAACGGCTGTGGCGCTGAAGTTGCCTGTGAATGTGGAGTTGGTGGCATGTGAAACCCGCATGTGGAGCATTCGTTTGTGTGGGATGCTCTACCAGGTTCATTCCTAGATAATGCACTCAAAGGGCACTAAGCATAGAGTGTGAAAACTGAGTTTCCTTGAGAGCTGCTTGGAAGCCTGATGGTGTGTGAAGTTAGTGAGCCAAATGGAGTTGTTCTCCCACAAGAACCACTCGGCTGATCCTTCTTCAATATGCCCTTCACCAACATGCAGTGTTTCCTTGATTGAATTAGCTCTCACACCAATATTTGCGTCTAGAGCCTTTGCATTGAGGGCTATCTGAAAACGGCTGTGGCGCTGAAGTTGCCTGTGAATGTGGAGTTGGTGGCATGTGAAACCCGCATGTGGAGCATTCGTTTGTGTGGGATGCTCTACCAGGTTCATTCCTAGATAATGCACTCAAAGGGCACTAAGCATAGAGTGTGAAAACTGAGTTTCCTTGAGAGCTGCTTGGAAGCCTGATGGTGTGTGAAGTTAGTGAGCCAAATGGAGTTGTTCTCCCACAAGAACCACTCGGCTGATCCTTCTTCAATATGCCCTTCACCAACATGCAGTGTTTCCTTGATTGAATTAGCTCTCACACCAATATTTGCGTCTAGAGCCTTTGCTTTGAGGGCTATCTGAAAACGGCTGTGGCGCTGAAGTTGCCTGTGAATGTGGAGTTGGTGGCATGTGAAACCCGCATGTGGAGCATTCGTTTGTGTGGGATGCTGACCAAGCTTCATTTCAGTCCTAGCCATACAAAGGGCACTAAGCATAGAGTGTGAAAACTGAGTTTCCTTGAGAGCTGCTTGGAAGCCTGATGGTGTGTGAAGTTAGTGAGCCAAATGGAGTTGTTCTCCCACAAGAACCACTCGGCTGATCCTTCTTCAATATGCCCTTCACCAACATGCAGTGTTTCCTTGATTGAATTAGCTCTCACACCAATATTTGCGTCTAGAGCCTTTGCATTGAGGGCTATCTGAAAACGGCTGTGGCGCTGAAGTTGCCTGTGAATGTGGAGTTGGTGGCATGTGAAACCCGCATGTGGAGCATTCGTTTGTGTGGGATGCTCTACCAGGTTCATTCCTAGATAATGCACTCAAAGGGCACTAAGCATAGAGTGTGAAAACTGAGTTTCCTTGAGAGCTGCTTGGAAGCCTGATGGTGTGTGAAGTTAGTGAGCCAAATGGAGTTGTTCTCCCACAAGAACCACTCGGCTGATCCTTCTTCAATATGCCCTTCACCAACATGCAGTGTTTCCTTGATTGAATTAGCTCTCACACCAATATTTGCGTCTAGAGCCTTTGCTTTGAGGGCTATCTGAAAACGGCTGTGGCGCTGAAGTTGCCTGTGAATGTGGAGTTGGTGGCATGTGAAACCCGCATGTGGAGCATTCGTTTGTGTGGGATGCTCTACCAGGTTCATTCCTAGATAATGCACTCAAAGGGCACTAAGCATAGAGTATGAAAACTGAATTTCCTTGAGAGCTGCTTGGAAGCCTGATGGTGTGTGAAGTTAGTGAGCCAAATGGAGTTGTTCTCCCACAAGAACCACTCGGCTGATCCTTCTTCAATATGCCCTTCACCAACATGCAGTGTTACCTTGATTGAATTAGCTCTCACACCAATATTTGCGTCTAGAGCCTTTGCCTTGAGGGCTATCTGAAAACGGCTGTGGCGCTGAAGTTGCCTGTGAATGTGGAGTTGGTGGCATGTGAAACCCGCATGTGGAGCATTCGTTTGTGTGGGATGCTGACCAAGCTTCATTTCAGTCCTAGCCATACAAAGGGCACTAAGCATAGAGTGTGAAAACTGAGTTTCCTTGAGAGCTGCTTGGAAGCCTGATGGTGTGTGAAGTTAGTGAGCCAAATGGAGTTGTTCTCCCACAAGAACCACTCGACTGATCCTTCTTCAATATGCCCTTCACCAACATGCAGTGTTTCCTTGATTGAATTAGCTCTCACACCAATATTTGCGTCTAGAGCCTTTGCATTGAGGGCTATCTGAAAACGGCTGTGGCGCTGAAGTTGCCTGTGAATGTGGAGTTGGTGGCATGTGAAACCCGCATGTGGAGCATTCGTTTGTGTGGGATGCTCTACCAGGTTCATTCCTAGATAATGCACTCAAAGGGCACTAAGCATAGAGTGTGAAAACTGAGTTTCCTTGAGAGCTGCTTGGAAGCCTGATGGTGTGTGAAGTTAGTGAGCCAAATGGAGTTGTTCTCCCACAAGAACCACTCGGCTGATCCTTCTTCAATATGCCCTTCACCAACATGCAGTGTTTCCTTGATTGAATTAGCTCTCACACCAATATTTGCGTCTAGAGCCTTTGCTTTGAGGGCTATCTGAAAACGGCTGTGGCGCTGAAGTTGCCTGTGAATGTGGAGTTGGTGGCATGTGAAACCCGCATGTGGAGCATTCGTTTGTGTGGGATGCTCTACCAGGTTCATTTCAGTCCTAGCCATACAAAGGGCACTAAGCATAGAGTGTGAAAACTGAGTTTCCTTGAGAGCTGCTTGGAAGCCTGATGGTGTGTGAAGTTAGTGAGCCAAATGGAGTTGTTCTCCCACAAGAACCACTCGGCTGATCCTTCTTCAATATGCCCTTCACCAACATGCAGTGTTACCTTGATTGAATTAGCTCTCACACCAATATTTGCGTCTAGAGCCTTTGCTTTGAGGGCTATCTGAAAACGGCTGTGGCGCTGAAGTTGCCTGTGAATGTGGAGTTGGTGGCATGTGAAACCCGCATGTGGAGCATTCGTTTGTGTGGGATGCTGACCAAGCTTCATTTCAGTCCTAGCCATACAAAGGGCACTAAGCATAGAGTGTGAAAACTGAGTTTCCTTGAGAGCTGCTTGGAAGCCTGATGGTGTGTGAAGTTAGTGAGCCAAATGGAGTTGTTCTCCCACAAGAACCACTCGACTGATCCTTCTTCAATATGCCCTTCACCAACATGCAGTGTTTCCTTGATTGAATTAGCTCTCACACCAATATTTGCGTCTAGAGCCTTTGCATTGAGGGCTATCTGAAAACGGCTGTGGCGCTGAAGTTGCCTGTGAATGTGGAGTTGGTGGCATGTGAAACCCGCATGTGGAGCATTCGTTTGTGTGGGATGCTCTACCAGGTTCATTCCTAGATAATGCACTCAAAGGGCACTAAGCATAGAGTGTGAAAACTGAGTTTCCTTGAGAGCTGCTTGGAAGCCTGATGGTGTGTGAAGTTAGTGAGCCAAATGGAGTTGTTCTCCCACAAGAACCACTCGGCTGATCCTTCTTCAATATGCCCTTCACCAACATGCAGTGTTTCCTTGATTGAATTAGCTCTCACACCAATATTTGCGTCTAGAGCCTTTGCTTTGAGGGCTATCTGAAAACGGCTGTGGCGCTGAAGTTGCCTGTGAATGTGGAGTTGGTGGCATGTGAAACCCGCATGTGGAGCATTCGTTTGTGTGGGATGCTCTACCAGGTTCATTCCTAGATAATGCACTCAAAGGGCACTAAGCATAGAGTGTGAAAACTGAGTTTCCTTGAGAGCTGCTTGGAAGCCTGATGGTGTGTGAAGTTAGTGAGCCAAATGGAGTTGTTCTCCCACAAGAACCACTCGGCTGATCCTTCTTCAATATGCCCTTCACCAACATGCAGTGTTACCTTGATTGAATTAGCTCTCACACCAATATTTGCGTCTAGAGCCTTTGCTTTGAGGGCTATCTGAAAACGGCTGTGGCGCTGAAGTTGCCTGTGAATGTGGAGTTGGTGGCATGTGAAACCCGCATGTGGAGCATTCGTTTGTGTGGGATGCTCTACCAAGCTTCATTTCAGTCCTAGCCATACAAAGGGCACTAAGCATAGAGTGTGAAAACTGAGTTTCCTTGAGAGCTGCTTGGAAGCCTGATGGTGTGTGAAGTTAGTGAGCCAAATGGAGTTGTTCTCCCACAAGAACCACTCGACTGATCCTTCTTCAATATGCCCTTCACCAACATGCAGTGTTTCCTTGATTGAATTAGCTCTCACACCAATATTTGCGTCTAGAGCCTTTGCATTGAGGGCTATCTGAAAACGGCTGTGGCGCTGAAGTTGCCTGTGAATGTGGAGTTGGTGGCATGTGAAACCCGCATGTGGAGCATTCGTTTGTGTGGGATGCTCTACCAGGTTCATTTCAGTCCTAGCCATACAAAGGGCACTAAGCATAGAGTGTGAAAACTGAGTTTCCTTGAGAGCTGCTTGGAAGCCTGATGGTGTGTGAAGTTAGTGAGCCAAATGGAGTTGTTCTCCCACAAAAACCACTCGGCTGATCCTTCTTCAATATGCCCTTCACCAACATGCAGTGTTTCCTTGATTGAATTAGCTCTCACACCAATATTTGCGTCTAGAGCCTTTGCATTGAGGGCTATCTGAAAACGGCTGTGGCGCTGAAGTTGCCTGTGAATGTGGAGTTGGTGGCATGTGAAACCCGCATGTGGAGCATTCGCTTGTGTGGGATGCTCTACCAGGTTCATTTCAGTCCTAGCCATACAAAGGGCACTAAGCATAGAGTGTGAAAACTGAGTTTCCTTGAGAGCTGCTTGGAAGCCTGATGGTGTGTGAAGTTAGTGAGCCAAATGGAGTTGTTCTCCCACAAGAACCACTCGGCTGATCCTTCTTCAATATGCCCTTCACCAACATGCAGTGTTTCCTTGATTGAATTAGCTCTCACACCAATATTTGCGTCTAGAGCCTTTGCATTGAGGGCTATCTGAAAACGGCTGTGGCGCTGAAGTTGCCTGTGAATGTGGAGTTGGTGGCATGTGAAACCCGCATGTGGAGCATTCGTTTGTGTGGGATGCTGACCAAGCTTCATTTCAGTCCTAGCCATACAAAGGGCACTAAGCATAGAGTGTGAAAACTGAGTTTCCTTGAGAGCTGCTTGGAAGCCTGATGGTGTGTGAAGTTAGTGAGCCAAATGGAGTTGTTCTCCCACAAGAACCACTCGACTGATCCTTCTTCAATATGCCCTTCACCAACATGCAGTGTTTCCTTGATTGTATTAGCTCTCACACCAATATTTGCGTCTAGAGCCTTTGCATTGAGGGCTATCTGAAAACGGCTGTGGCGCTGAAGTTGCCTGTGAATGTGGAGTTGGTGGCATGTGAAACCCGCATGTGGAGCATTCGTTTGTGTGGGATGCTCTACCAGGTTCATTCCTAGATAATGCACTCAAAGGGCACTAAGCATAGAGTGTGAAAACTGAGTTTCCTTGAGAGCTGCTTGGAAGCCTGATGGTGTGTGAAGTTAGTGAGCCAAATGGAGTTGTTCTCCCACAAGAACCACTCGGCTGATCCTTCTTCAATATGCCCTTCACCAACATGCAGTGTTTCCTTGATTGAATTAGCTCTCACACCAATATTTGCGTCTAGAGCCTTTGCTTTGAGGGCTATCTGAAAACGGCTGTGGCGCTGAAGTTGCCTGTGAATGTGGAGTTGGTGGCATGTGAAACCCGCATGTGGAGCATTCGTTTGTGTGGGATGCTCTACCAGGTTCATTTCAGTCCTAGCCATACAAAGGGCACTAAGCATAGAGTGTGAAAACTGAGTTTCCTTGAGAGCTGCTTGGAAGCCTGATGGTGTGTGAAGTTAGTGAGCCAAATGGAGTTGTTCTCCCACAAGAACCACTCGGCTGATCCTTCTTCAATATGCCCTTCACCAACATGCAGTGTTTCCTTGATTGAATTAGCTCTCACACCAATATTTGCGTCTAGAGCCTTTGCTTTGAGGGCTATCTGAAAACGGCTGTGGCGCTGAAGTTGCCTGTGAATGTGGAGTTGGTGGCATGTGAAACCCGCATGTGGAGCATTCGTTTGTGTGGGATGCTGACCAAGCTTCATTTCAGTCCTAGCCATACAAAGGGCACTAAGCATAGAGTGTGAAAACTGAGTTTCCTTGAGAGCTGCTTGGAAGCCTGATGGTGTGTGAAGTTAGTGAGCCAAATGGAGTTGTTCTCCCACAAGAACCACTCGACTGATCCTTCTTCAATATGCCCTTCACCAACATGCAGTGTTTCCTTGATTGTATTAGCTCTCACACCAATATTTGCGTCTAGAGCCTTTGCATTGAGGGCTATCTGAAAACGGCTGTGGCGCTGAAGTTGCCTGTGAATGTGGAGTTGGTGGCATGTGAAACCCGCATGTGGAGCATTCGTTTGTGTGGGATGCTCTACCAGGTTCATTCCTAGATAATGCACTCAAAGGGCACTAAGCATAGAGTGTGAAAACTGAGTTTCCTTGAGAGCTGCTTGGAAGCCTGATGGTGTGTGAAGTTAGTGAGCCAAATGGAGTTGTTCTCCCACAAGAACCACTCGGCTGATCCTTCTTCAATATGCCCTTCACCAACATGCAGTGTTTCCTTGATTGAATTAGCTCTCACACCAATATTTGCGTCTAGAGCCTTTGCTTTGAGGGCTATCTGAAAACGGCTGTGGCGCTGAAGTTGCCTGTGAATGTGGAGTTGGTGGCATGTGAAACCCGCATGTGGAGCATTCGTTTGTGTGGGATGCTCTACCAGGTTCATTCCTAGATAATGCACTCAAAGGGCACTAAGCATAGAGTGTGAAAACTGAGTTTCCTTGAGAGCTGCTTGGAAGCCTGATGGTGTGTGAAGTTAGTGAGCCAAATGGAGTTGTTCTCCCACAAGAACCACTCCGCTGATCCTTCTTCAATATGCCCTTCACCAACATGCAGTGTTACCTTGATTGAATTAGCTCTCACACCAATATTTGCGTCTAGAGCCTTTGCTTTGAGGGCTATCTGAAAACGGCTGTGGCGCTGAAGTTGCCTGTGAATGTGGAGTTGGTGGCATGTGAAACCCGCATGTGGAGCATTCGTTTGTGTGGGATGCTCTACCAAGCTTCATTTCAGTCCTAGCCATACAAAGGGCACTAAGCATAGAGTGTGAAAACTGAGTTTCCTTGAGAGCTGCTTGGAAGCCTGATGGTGTGTGAAGTTAGTGAGCCAAATGGAGTTGTTCTCCCACAAGAACCACTCGACTGATCCTTCTTCAATATGCCCTTCACCAACATGCAGTGTTTCCTTGATTGAATTAGCTCTCACACCAATATTTGCGTCTAGAGCCTTTGCATTGAGGGCTATCTGAAAACGGCTGTGGCGCTGAAGTTGCCTGTGAATGTGGAGTTGGTGGCATGTGAAACCCGCATGTGGAGCATTCGTTTGTGTGGGATGCTCTACCAGGTTCATTCCTAGATAATGCACTCAAAGGGCACTAAGCATAGAGTGTGAAAACTGAGTTTCCTTGAGAGCTGCTTGGAAGCCTGATGGTGTGTGAAGTTAGTGAGCCAAATGGAGTTGTTCTCCCACAAGAACCACTCGGCTGATCCTTCTTCAATATGCCCTTCACCAACATGCAGTGTTTCCTTGATTGAATTAGCTCTCACACCAATATTTGCGTCTAGAGCCTTTGCTTTGAGGGCTATCTGAAAACGGCTGTGGCGCTGAAGTTGCCTGTGAATGTGGAGTTGGTGGCATGTGAAACCCGCATGTGGAGCATTCGTTTGTGTGGGATGCTCTACCAGGTTCATTCCTAGATAATGCACTCAAAGGGCACTAAGCATAGAGTGTGAAAACTGAGTTTCCTTGAGAGCTGCTTGGAAGCCTGATGGTGTGTGAAGTTAGTGAGCCAAATGGAGTTGTTCTCCCACAAGAACCACTCGGCTGATCCTTCTTCAATATGCCCTTCACCAACATGCAGTGTTACCTTGATTGAATTAGCTCTCACACCAATATTTGCGTCTAGAGCCTTTGCTTTGAGGGCTATCTGAAAACGGCTGTGGCGCTGAAGTTGCCTGTGAATGTGGAGTTGGTGGCATGTGAAACCCGCATGTGGAGCATTCGTTTGTGTGGGATGCTGACCAAGCTTCATTTCAGTCCTAGCCATACAAAGGGCACTAAGCATAGAGTGTGAAAACTGAGTTTCCTTGAGAGCTGCTTGGAAGCCTGATGGTGTGTGAAGTTAGTGAGCCAAATGGAGTTGTTCTCCCACAAGAACCACTCGACTGATCCTTCTTCAATATGCCCTTCACCAACATGCAGTGTTTCCTTGATTGAATTAGCTCTCACACCAATATTTGCGTCTAGAGCCTTTGCATTGAGGGCTATCTGAAAACGGCTGTGGCGTTGAAGTTGCCTGTGAATGTGGAGTTGGTGGCATGTGAAACCCGCATGTGGAGCATTCGTTTGTGTGGGATGCTCTACCAGGTTCATTCCTAGATAATGCACTCAAAGGGCACTAAGCATAGAGTGTGAAAACTGAGTTTCCTTGAGAGCTGCTTGGAAGCCTGATGGTGTGTGAAGTTAGTGAGCCAAATGGAGTTGTTCTCCCACAAGAACCACTCGGCTGATCCTTCTTCAATATGCCCTTCACCAACATGCAGTGTTTCCTTGATTGAATTAGCTCTCACACCAATATTTGCGTCTAGAGCCTTTGCTTTGAGGGCTATCTGAAAACGGCTGTGGCGCTGAAGTTGCCTGTGAATGTGGAGTTGGTGGCATGTGAAACCCGCATGTGGAGCATTCGTTTGTGTGGGATGCTCTACCAGGTTCATTTCAGTCCTAGCCATACAAAGGGCACTAAGCATAGAGTGTGAAAACTGAGTTTCCTTGAGAGCTGCTTGGAAGCCTGATGGTGTGTGAAGTTAGTGAGCCAAATGGAGTTGTTCTCCCACAAGAACCACTCGGCTGATCCTTCTTCAATATGCCCTTCACCAACATGCAGTGTTACCTTGATTGAATTAGCTCTCACACCAATATTTGCGTCTAGAGCCTTTGCTTTGAGGGCTATCTGAAAACGGCTGTGGCGCTGAAGTTGCCTGTGAATGTGGAGTTGGTGGCATGTGAAACCCGCATGTGGAGCATTCGTTTGTGTGGGATGCTGACCAAGCTTCATTTCAGTCCTAGCCATACAAAGGGCACTAAGCATAGAGTGTGAAAACTGAGTTTCCTTGAGAGCTGCTTGGAAGCCTGATGGTGTGTGAAGTTAGTGAGCCAAATGGAGTTGTTCTCCCACAAGAACCACTCGACTGATCCTTCTTCAATATGCCCTTCACCAACATGCAGTGTTTCCTTGATTGTATTAGCTCTCACACCAATATTTGCGTCTAGAGCCTTTGCATTGAGGGCTATCTGAAAACGGCTGTGGCGCTGAAGTTGCCTGTGAATGTGGAGTTGGTGGCATGTGAAACCCGCATGTGGAGCATTCGTTTGTGTGGGATGCTCTACCAGGTTCATTCCTAGATAATGCACTCAAAGGGCACTAAGCATAGAGTGTGAAAACTGAGTTTCCTTGAGAGCTGCTTGGAAGCCTGATGGTGTGTGAAGTTAGTGAGCCAAATGGAGTTGTTCTCCCACAAGAACCACTCGGCTGATCCTTCTTCAATATGCCCTTCACCAACATGCAGTGTTTCCTTGATTGAATTAGCTCTCACACCAATATTTGCGTCTAGAGCCTTTGCTTTGAGGGCTATCTGAAAACGGCTGTGGCGCTGAAGTTGCCTGTGAATGTGGAGTTGGTGGCATGTGAAACCCGCATGTGGAGCATTCGTTTGTGTGGGATGCTCTACCAGGTTCATTTCAGTCCTAGCCATACAAAGGGCACTAAGCATAGAGTGTGAAAACTGAGTTTCCTTGAGAGCTGCTTGGAAGCCTGATGGTGTGTGAAGTTAGTGAGCCAAATGGAGTTGTTCTCCCACAAGAACCACTCGGCTGATCCTTCTTCAATATGCCCTTCACCAACATGCAGTGTTACCTTGATTGAATTAGCTCTCACACCAATATTTGCGTCTAGAGCCTTTGCTTTGAGGGCTATCTGAAAACGGCTGTGGCGCTGAAGTTGCCTGTGAATGTGGAGTTGGTGGCATGTGAAACCCGCATGTGGAGCATTCGTTTGTGTGGGATGCTGACCAAGCTTCATTTCAGTCCTACCCATACAAAGGGCACTAAGCATAGAGTGTGAAAACTGAGTTTCCTTGAGAGCTGCTTGGAAGCCTGATGGTGTGTGAAGTTAGTGAGCCAAATGGAGTTGTTCTCCCACAAGAACCACTCGACTGATCCTTCTTCAATATGCCCTTCACCAACATGCAGTGTTTCCTTGATTGTATTAGCTCTCACACCAATATTTGCGTCTAGAGCCTTTGCATTGAGGGCTATCTGAAAACGGCTGTGGCGCTGAAGTTGCCTGTGAATGTGGAGTTGGTGGCATGTGAAACCCGCATGTGGAGCATTCGTTTGTGTGGGATGCTCTACCAGGTTCATTCCTAGATAATGCACTCAAAGGGCACTAAGCATAGAGTGTGAAAACTGAGTTTCCTTGAGAGCTGCTTGGAAGCCTGATGGTGTGTGAAGTTAGTGAGCCAAATGGAGTTGTTCTCCCACAAGAACCACTCGGCTGATCCTTCTTCAATATGCCCTTCACCAACATGCAGTGTTTCCTTGATTGAATTAGCTCTCACACCAATATTTGCGTCTAGAGCCTTTGCTTTGAGGGCTATCTGAAAACGGCTGTGGCGCTGAAGTTGCCTGTGAATGTGGAGTTGGTGGCATGTGAAACCCGCATGTGGAGCATTCGTTTGTGTGGGATGCTGACCAAGCTTCATTTCAGTCCTAGCCATACAAAGGGCACTAAGCATAGAGTGTGAAAACTGAGTTTCCTTGAGAGCTGCTTGGAAGCCTGATGGTGTGTGAAGTTAGTGAGCCAAATGGAGTTGTTCTCCCACAAGAACCACTCGACTGATCCTTCTTCAATATGCCCTTCACCAACATGCAGTGTTTCCTTGATTGTATTAGCTCTCACACCAATATTTGCGTCTAGAGCCTTTGCATTGAGGGCTATCTGAAAACGGCTGTGGCGCTGAAGTTGCCTGTGAATGTGGAGTTGGTGGCATGTGAAACCCGCATGTGGAGCATTCGTTTGTGTGGGATGCTCTACCAGGTTCATTCCTAGATAATGCACTCAAAGGGCACTAAGCATAGAGTGTGAAAACTGAGTTTCCTTGAGAGCTGCTTGGAAGCCTGATGGTGTGTGAAGTTAGTGAGCCAAATGGAGTTGTTCTCCCACAAGAACCACTCGGCTGATCCTTCTTCAATATGCCCTTCACCAACATGCAGTGTTTCCTTGATTGAATTAGCTCTCACACCAATATTTGCGTCTAGAGCCTTTGCTTTGAGGGCTATCTGAAAACGGCTGTGGCGCTGAAGTTGCCTGTGAATGTGGAGTTGGTGGCATGTGAAACCCGCATGTGGAGCATTCGTTTGTGTGGGATGCTCTACCAGGTTCATTTCAGTCCTAGCCATACAAAGGGCACTAAGCATAGAGTGTGAAAACTGAGTTTCCTTGAGAGCTGCTTGGAAGCCTGATGGTGTGTGAAGTTAGTGAGCCAAATGGAGTTGTTCTCCCACAAGAACCACTCGGCTGATCCTTCTTCAATATGCCCTTCACCAACATGCAGTGTTACCTTGATTGAATTAGCTCTCACACCAATATTTGCGTCTAGAGCCTTTGCTTTGAGGGCTATCTGAAAACGGCTGTGGCGCTGAAGTTGCCTGTGAATGTGGAGTTGGTGGCATGTGAAACCCGCATGTGGAGCATTCGTTTGTGTGGGATGCTGACCAAGCTTCATTTCAGTCCTAGCCATACAAAGGGCACTAAGCATAGAGTGTGAAAACTGAGTTTCCTTGAGAGCTGCTTGGAAGCCTGATGGTGTGTGAAGTTAGTGAGCCAAATGGAGTTGTTCTCCCACAAGAACCACTCGACTGATCCTTCTTCAATATGCCCTTCACCAACATGCAGTGTTTCCTTGATTGTATTAGCTCTCACACCAATATTTGCGTCTAGAGCCTTTGCATTGAGGGCTATCTGAAAACGGCTGTGGCGCTGAAGTTGCCTGTGAATGTGGAGTTGGTGGCATGTGAAACCCGCATGTGGAGCATTCGTTTGTGTGGGATGCTCTACCAGGTTCATTCCTAGATAATGCACTCAAAGGGCACTAAGCATAGAGTGTGAAAACTGAGTTTCCTTGAGAGCTGCTTGGAAGCCTGATGGTGTGTGAAGTTAGTGAGCCAAATGGAGTTGTTCTCCCACAAGAACCACTCGGCTGATCCTTCTTCAATATGCCCTTCACCAACATGCAGTGTTTCCTTGATTGAATTAGCTCTCACACCAATATTTGCGTCTAGAGCCTTTGCTTTGAGGGCTATCTGAAAACGGCTGTGGCGCTGAAGTTGCCTGTGAATGTGGAGTTGGTGGCATGTGAAACCCGCATGTGGAGCATTCGTTTGTGTGGGATGCTCTACCAGGTTCATTCCTAGATAATGCACTCAAAGGGCACTAAGCATAGAGTGTGAAAACTGAGTTTCCTTGAGAGCTGCTTGGAAGCCTGATGGTGTGTGAAGTTAGTGAGCCAAATGGAGTTGTTCTCCCACAAGAACCACTCCGCTGATCCTTCTTCAATATGCCCTTCACCAACATGCAGTGTTACCTTGATTGAATTAGCTCTCACACCAATATTTGCGTCTAGAGCCTTTGCTTTGAGGGCTATCTGAAAACGGCTGTGGCGCTGAAGTTGCCTGTGAATGTGGAGTTGGTGGCATGTGAAACCCGCATGTGGAGCATTCGTTTGTGTGGGATGCTCTACCAAGCTTCATTTCAGTCCTAGCCATACAAAGGGCACTAAGCATAGAGTGTGAAAACTGAGTTTCCTTGAGAGCTGCTTGGAAGCCTGATGGTGTGTGAAGTTAGTGAGCCAAATGGAGTTGTTCTCCCACAAGAACCACTCGACTGATCCTTCTTCAATATGCCCTTCACCAACATGCAGTGTTTCCTTGATTGAATTAGCTCTCACACCAATATTTGCGTCTTGAGCCTTTGCATTGAGGGCTATCTGAAAACGGCTGTGGCGCTGAAGTTGCCTGTGAATGTGGAGTTGGTGGCATGTGAAACCCGCATGTGGAGCATTCGTTTGTGTGGGATGCTCTACCAGGTTCATTCCTAGATAATGCACTCAAAGGGCACTAAGCATAGAGTGTGAAAACTGAGTTTCCTTGAGAGCTGCTTGGAAGCCTGATGGTGTGTGAAGTTAGTGAGCCAAATGGAGTTGTTCTCCCACAAGAACCACTCGGCTGATCCTTCTTCAATATGCCCTTCACCAACATGCAGTGTTTCCTTGATTGAATTAGCTCTCACACCAATATTTGCGTCTAGAGCCTTTGCTTTGAGGGCTATCTGAAAACGGCTGTGGCGCTGAAGTTGCCTGTGAATGTGGAGTTGGTGGCATGTGAAACCCGCATGTGGAGCATTCGTTTGTGTGGGATGCTCTACCAGGTTCATTTCAGTCCTAGCCATACAAAGGGCACTAAGCATAGAGTGTGAAAACTGAGTTTCCTTGAGAGCTGCTTGGAAGCCTGATGGTGTGTGAAGTTAGTGAGCCAAATGGAGTTGTTCTCCCACAAAAACCACTTGGCTGATCCTTCTTCAATATGCCCTTCACCAACATGCAGTGTTTCCTTGATTGAATTAGCTCTCACACCAATATTTGCGTCTAGAGCCTTTGCATTGAGGGCTATCTGAAAACGGCTGTGGCGCTGAAGTTGCCTGTGAATGTGGAGTTGGTGGCATGTGAAACCCGCATGTGGAGCATTCGCTTGTGTGGGATGCTCTACCAGGTTCATTTCAGTCCTAGCCATACAAAGGGCACTAAGCATAGAGTGTGAAAACTGAGTTTCCTTGAGAGCTGCTTGGAAGCCTGATGGTGTGTGAAGTTAGTGAGCCAAATGGAGTTGTTCTCCCACAAGAACCACTCGGCTGATCCTTCTTCAATATGCCCTTCACCAACATGCAGTGTTTCCTTGATTGAATTAGCTCTCACACCAATATTTGCGTCTAGAGCCTTTGCATTGAGGGCTATCTGAAAACGGCTGTGGCGCTGAAGTTGCCTGTGAATGTGGAGTTGGTGGCATGTGAAACCCGCATGTGGAGCATTCGTTTGTGTGGGATGCTCTACCAGGTTCATTCCTAGATAATGCACTCAAAGGGCACTAAGCATAGAGTGTGAAAACTGAGTTTCCTTGAGAGCTGCTTGGAAGCCTGATGGTGTGTGAAGTTAGTGAGCCAAATGGAGTTGTTCTCCCACAAGAACCACTCGGCTGATCCTTCTTCAATATGCCCTTCACCAACATGCAGTGTTTCCTTGATTGAATTAGCTCTCACACCAATATTTGCGTCTAGAGCCTTTGCTTTGAGGGCTATCTGAAAACGGCTGTGGCGCTGAAGTTGCCTGTGAATGTGGAGTTGGTGGCATGTGAAACCCGCATGTGGAGCATTCGTTTGTGTGGGATGCTCTACCAGGTTCATTTCAGTCCTAGCCATACAAAGGGCACTAAGCATAGAGTGTGAAAACTGAGTTTCCTTGAGAGCTGCTTGGAAGCCTGATGGTGTGTGAAGTTAGTGAGCCAAATGGAGTTGTTCTCCCACAAGAACCACTCGGCTGATCCTTCTTCAATATGCCCTTCACCAACATGCAGTGTTTCCTTGATTGAATTAGCTCTCACACCAATATTTGCGTCTAGAGCCTTTGCATTGAGGGCTATCTGAAAACGGCTGTGGCGCTGAAGTTGCCTGTGAATGTGGAGTTGGTGGCATGTGAAACCCGCATGTGGAGCATTCGTTTGTGTGGGATGTTCTACCAGGTTCATTCCTAGATAATGCACTCAAAGGGCACTAAGCATAGAGTGTGAAAACTGAGTTTCCTTGAGAGCTGCTTGGAAGCCTGATGGTGTGTGAAGTTAGTGAGCCAAATGGAGTTGTTCTCCCACAAGAACCACTCGGCTGATCCTTCTTCAATATGCCCTTCACCAACATGCAGTGTTTCCTTGATTGAATTAGCTCTCACACCAATATTTGCGTCTAGAGCCTTTGCATTGAGGGCTATCTGAAAACGGCTGTGGCGCTGAAGTTGCCTGTGAATGTGGAGTTGGTGGCATGTGAAACCCGCATGTGGAGCATTCGTTTGTGTGGGATGCTGACCAAGCTTCATTTCAGTCCTAGCCATACAAAGGGCACTAAGCATAGAGTGTGAAAACTGAGTTTCCTTGAGAGCTGCTTGGAAGCCTGATGGTGTGTGAAGTTAGTGAGCCAAATGGAGTTGTTCTCCCACAAGAACCACTCGGCTGATCCTTCTTCAATATGCCCTTCACCAACATGCAGTGTTTCCTTGATTGAATTAGCTCTCACACCAATATTTGCGTCTAGAGCCTTTGCATTGAGGGCTATCGGAAAACGGCTGTGGCGCTGAAGTTGCCTGTGAATGTGGAGTTGGTGGCATGTGAAACCCGCATGTGGAGCATTCGTTTGTGTGGGATGCTCTACCAGGTTCATTCCTAGATAATGCACTCAAAGGGCACTAAGCATAGAGTGTGAAAACTGAGTTTCCTTGAGAGCTGCTTGGAAGCCTGATGGTGTGTGAAGTTAGTGAGCCAAATGGAGTTGTTCTCCCACAAGAACCACTCGGCTGATCCTTCTTCAATATGCCCTTCACCAACATGCAGTGTTTCCTTGATTGAATTAGCTCTCACACCAATATTTGCGTCTAGAGCCTTTGCTTTGAGGGCTATCTGAAAACGGCTGTGGCGCTGAAGTTGCCTGTGAATGTGGAGTTGGTGGCATGTGAAACCCGCATGTGGAGCATTCGTTTGTGTGGGATGCTCTACCAGGTTCATTTCAGTCCTAGCCATACAAAGGGCACTAAGCATAGAGTGTGAAAACTGAGTTTCCTTGAGAGCTGCTTGGAAGCCTGATGGTGTGTGAAGTTAGTGAGGCAAATGGAGTTGTTCTCCCACAAAAACCACTCGGCTGATCCTTCTTCAATATGCCCTTCACCAACATGCAGTGTTTCCTTGATTGAATTAGCTCTCACACCAATATTTGCGTCTAGAGCCTTTGCATTGAGGGCTATCTGAAAACGGCTGTGGCGCTGAAGTTGCCTGTGAATGTGGAGTTGGTGGCATGTGAAACCCGCATGTGGAGCATTCGCTTGTGTGGGATGCTCTACCAGGTTCATTTCAGTCCTAGCCATACAAAGGGCACTAAGCATAGAGTGTGAAAACTGAGTTTCCTTGAGAGCTGCTTGGAAGCCTGATGGTGTGTGAAGTTAGTGAGCCAAATGGAGTTGTTCTCCCACAAGAACCACTCGGCTGATCCTTCTTCAATATGCCCTTCACCAACATGCAGTGTTACCTTGATTGAATTAGCTCTCACACCAATATTTGCGTCTAGAGCCTTTGCTTTGAGGGCTATCTGAAAACGGCTGTGGCGCTGAAGTTGCCTGTGAATGTGGAGTTGGTGGCATGTGAAACCCGCATGTGGAGCATTCGTTTGTGTGGGATGCTGACCAAGCTTCATTTCAGTCCTAGCCATACAAAGGGCACTAAGCATAGAGTGTGAAAACTGAGTTTCCTTGAGAGCTGCTTGGAAGCCTGATGGTGTGTGAAGTTAGTGAGCCAAATGGAGTTGTTCTCCCACAAGAACCACTCGACTGATCCTTCTTCAATATGCCCTTCACCAACATGCAGTGTTTCCTTGATTGAATTAGCTCTCACACCAATATTTGCGTCTAGAGCCTTTGCTTTGAGGGCTATCTGAAAACGGCTGTGGCGCTGAAGTTGCCTGTGAATGTGGAGTTGGTGGCATGTGAAACCCGCATGTGGAGCATTCGTTTGTGTGGGATGCTCTACCAGGTTCATTTCAGTCCTAGCCATACAAAGGGCACTAAGCATAGAGTGTGAAAACTGAGTTTCCTTGAGAGCTGCTTGGAAGCCTGATGGTGTGTGAAGTTAGTGAGCCAAATGGAGTTGTTCTCCCACAAGAACCACTCGGCTGATCCTTCTTCAATATGCCCTTCACCAACATGCAGTGTTTCCTTGATTGAATTAGCTCTCACACCAATATTTGCGTCTAGAGCCTTTGCATTGAGGGCTATCTGAAAACGGCTGTGGCGCTGAAGTTGCCTGTGAATGTGGAGTTGGTGGCATGTGAAACCCGCATGTGGAGCATTCGCTTGTGTGGGATGCTCTACCAGGTTCATTTCAGTGCTAGCCATACAAAGGGCACTAAGCATAGAGTGTGAAAACTGAGTTTCCTTGAGAGCTGCTTGGAAGCCTGATGGTGTGTGAAGTTAGTGAGCCAAATGGAGTTGTTCTCCCACAAGAACCACTCGGCTGATCCTTCTTCAATATGCCCTTCACCAACATGCAGTGTTTCCTTGATTGAATTAGCTCTCACACCAATATTTGCGTCTAGAGCCTTTGCATTGAGGGCTATCTGAAAACGGCTGTGGCGCTGAAGTTGCCTGTGAATGTGGAGTTGGTGGCATGTGAAACCCGCATGTGGAGCATTCATTTGTGTGGGATGCTCTACCAGGTTCATTTCAGTCCTAGCCATACAAAGGGCACTAAGCATAGAGTGTGAAAACTGAGTTTCCTTGAGAGCTGCTTGGAAGCCTGATGGTGTGTGAAGTTAGTGAGCCAAATGGAGTTGTTCTCCCACAAAAACCACTCGGCTGATCCTTCTTCAATATGCCCTTCACCAACATGCAGTGTTTCCTTGATTGAATTAGCTCTCACACCAATATTTGCGTCTAGAGCCTTTGCATTGAGGGCTATCTGAAAACGGCTGTGGCGCTGAAGTTGCCTGTGAATGTGGAGTTGGTGGCATGTGAAACCCGCATGTGGAGCATTCGCTTGTGTGGGATGCTCTACCAGGTTCATTTCAGTGCTAGCCATACAAAGGGCACTAAGCATAGAGTGTGAAAACTGAGTTTCCTTGAGAGCTGCTTGGAAGCCTGATGGTGTGTGAAGTTAGTGAGCCAAATGGAGTTGTTCTCCCACAAGAACCACTCGGCTGATCCTTCTTCAATATGCCCTTCACCAACATGCAGTGTTTCCTTGATTGAATTAGCTCTCACACCAATATTTGCGTCTAGAGCCTTTGCATTGAGGGCTATCTGAAAACGGCTGTGGCGCTGAAGTTGCCTGTGAATGTGGAGTTGGTGGCATGTGAAACCCGCATGTGGAGCATTCGTTTGTGTGGGATGCTGACCAAGCTTCATTTCAGTCCTAGGCACACAAAGGGCACTAAGCATAGAGTGTGAAAACTGAGTTTCCTTGAGAGCTGCTTGGAAGCCTGATGGTGTGTGAAGTTAGTGAGCCAAATGGAGTTGTTCTCCCACAAGAACCACTCGGCTGATCCTTCTTCAATATGCCCTTCACCAACATGCAGTGTTTCCTTGATTGAATTAGCTCTCACACCAATATTTGCGTCTAGAGCCTTTGCATTGAGGGCTATCTGAAAACGGCTGTGGCGCTGAAGTTGCCTGTGAATGTGGAGTTGGTGGCATGTGAAACCCGCATGTGGAGCATTCGTTTGTGTGGGATGCTCTACCAGGTTCATTCCTAGATAATGCACTAAAAGGCACTAAGCATAGAGTGTGAAAACTGAGTTTCCTTGAGAGCTGCTTGGAAGCCTGATGGTGTGTGAAGTTAGTGAGCCAAATGGAGTTGTTCTCCCACAAGAACCACTCGGCTGATCCTTCTTCAATATGCCCTTCACCAACATGCAGTGTTACCTTGATTGAATTAGCTCTCACACCAATATTTGCGTCTAGAGCCTTTGCTTTGAGGGCTATCTGAAAACGGCTGTGGCGCTGAAGTTGCCTGTGAATGTGGAGTTGGTGGCATGTGAAACCCGCATGTGGAGCATTCGTTTGTGTGGGATGCTGACCAAGCTTCATTTCAGTCCTAGCCATACAAAGGGCACTAAGCATAGAGTGTGAAAACTGAGTTTCCTTGAGAGCTGCTTGGAAGCCTGATGGTGTGTGAAGTTAGTGAGCCAAATGGAGTTGTTCTCCCACAAGAACCACTCGACTGATCCTTCTTCAATATGCCCTTCACCAACATGCAGTGTTTCCTTGATTGAATTAGCTCTCACACCAATATTTGCGTCTAGAGCCTTTGCATTGAGGGCTATCTGAAAACGGCTGTGGCGCTGAAGTTGCCTGTGAATGTGGAGTTGGTGGCATGTGAAACCCGCATGTGGAGCATTCGTTTGTGTGGGATGCTCTACCAGGTTCATTTCAGTCCTAGTCATACTAAGGGCACTAAGCATAGAGTGTGAAAACTGAGTTTCCTTGAGAGCTGCTTGGAAGCCTGATGGTGTGTGAAGTTAGTGAGCCAAATGGAGTTGTTCTCCCACAAGAACCACTCGGCTGATCCTTCTTCAATATGCCCTTCACCAACATGCAGTGTTTCCTTGATTGAATTAGCTCTCACACCAATATTTGCGTCTAGAGCCTTTGCTTTGAGGGCTATCTGAAAACGGCTGTGGCGCTGAATTTGCCTGTGAATGTGGAGTTGGTGGCATGTGAAACCCGCATGTGGAGCATTCGTTTGTGTGGGATGCTCTACCAGGTTCATTCCTAGATAATGCACTCAAAGGGCACTAAGCATAGAGTGTGAAAACTGAGTTTCCTTGAGAGCTGCTTGGAAGCCTGATGGTGTGTGAAGTTAGTGAGCCAAATGGAGTTGTTCTCCCACAAGAACCACTCGGCTGATCCTTCTTCAATATGCCCTTCACCAACATGCAGTGTTTCCTTGATTGAATTAGCTCTCACACCAATATTTGCGTCTAGAGCCTTTGCTTTGAGGGCTATCTGAAAACGGCTGTGGCGCTGAAGTTGCCTGTGAATGTGGAGTTGGTGGCATGTGAAACCCGCATGTGGAGCATTCGTTTGTGTGGGATGCTGACCAAGCTTCATTTCCGTCCCTGGCACACAAAGGGCACTAAGCATAGAGTGTGAAAACTGAGTTTCCTTGAGAGCTGCTTGGAAGCCTGATGGTGTGTGAAGTTAGTGATCCAAATGGAGTTGTTCTCCCACAAGAACCACTCGGCTGATCCTTCTTCAATATGCCCTTCACCAACATGCAGTGTTTCCTTGATTGAATTAGCTCTCACACCAATATTTGCGTCTAGAGCCTTTGCTTTGAGGGCTATCTGAAAACGGCTGTGGCGCTGAAGTTGCCTGTGAATGTGGAGTTGGTGGCATGTGAAACCCGCATGTGGAGCATTCGTTTGTGTGGGATGCTGACCAAGCTTCATTTCCGTCCCTGGCACACAAAGGGCACTAAGCATAGAGTGTGAAAACTGAGTTTCCTTGAGAGCTGCTTGGAAGCCTGATGGTGTGTGAAGTCAGTGAGCCAAATGGAGTTGTTCTCCCACAAGAACCACTCGGCTGATCCTTCTTCAATATGCCCTTCACCAACATGCAGTGTTTCCTTGATTGAATTAGCTCTCACACCAATATTTGCGTCTAGAGCCTTTGCATTGAGGGCTATCTGAAAACGGCTGTGGCGCTGAAGTTGCCTGTGAATGTGGAGTTGGTGGCATGTGAAACCCGCATGTGGAGCATTCGTTTGTGTGGGATGCTCTACCAGGTTCATTTCAGTCCTAGCCATACAAAGGGCACTAAACATAGAGTGTGAAAACTGAGTTTCCTTGAGAGCTGCTTGGAAGCCTGATGGTGTGTGAAGTTAGTGAGCCAAATGGAGTTGTTCTCCCACAAGAACCACTCGGCTGATCCTTCTTCAATATGCCCTTCACCAACATGCAGTGTTTCCTTGATTGAATTAGCTCTCACACCAATATTTGCGTCTAGAGCCTTTGCATTGAGGGCTATCTGAAAACGGCTGTGGCGCTGAAGTTGCCTGTGAATGTGGAGTTGGTGGCATGTGAAACCCGCATGTGGAGCATTCGTTTGTGTGGGATGCTCTACCAGGTTCATTTCAGTCCTAGCCATACAAAGGGCACTAAGCATAGAGTGTGAAAACTGAGTTTCCTTGAGAGCTGCTTGGAAGCCTGATGGTGTGTGAAGTTAGTGAGCCAAATGGAGTTGTTCTCCCACAAGAACCACTCCGCTGATCCTTCTTCAATATGCCCTTCACCAACATGCAGTGTTTCCTTGATTGAATTAGCTCTCACACCAATATTTGCGTCTAGAGCCTTTGCATTGAGGGCTATCTGAAAACGGCTGTGGCGCTGAAGTTGCCTGTGAATGTGGAGTTGGTGGCATGTGAAACCCGCATGTGGAGCATTCGTTAGTGTGGGATGCTCTACCAGGTTCATTCCTAGATAATGCACTCAAAGGGCACTAAGCATAGAGTGTGAAAACTGAGTTTCCTTGAGAGCTGCTTGGAAGCCTGATGGTGTGTGAAGTTAGTGAGCCAAATGGAGTTGTTCTCCCACAAGAACCACTCGGCTGATCCTTCTTCAATATGCCCTTCACCAACATGCAGTGTTTCCTTGATTGAATTAGCTCTCACACCAATATTTGCGTCTAGAGCCTTTGCATTGAGGGCTATCTGAAAACGGCTGTGGCGCTGAAGTTGCCTGTGAATGTGGAGTTGGTGGCATGTGAAACCCGCATGTGGAGCATTCGTTTGTGTGGGATGCTCTACCAGGTTCATTCCTAGATAATGCACTCAAAGGGCACTAAGCATAGAGTGTGAAAACTGAGTTTCCTTGAGAGCTGCTTGGAAGCCTGATGGTGTGTGAAGTTAGTGAGCCAAATGGAGTTGTTCTCCCACAAGAACCACTCGGCTGATCCTTCTTCAATATGCCCTTCACCAACATGCAGTGTTTCCTTGATTGAATTAGCTCTCACACCAATATTTGCGTCTAGAGCCTTTGCATTGAGGGCTATCTGAAAACGGCTGTGGCGCTGAAGTTGCCTGTGAATGTGGAGTTGGTGGCATGTGAAACCCGCATGTGGAGCATTCGTTTGTGTGGGATGCTCTACCAGGTTCATTCCTAGATAATGCACTCAAAGGGCACTAAGCATAGAGTGTGAAAACTGAGTTTCCTTGAGAGCTGCTTGGAAGCCTGATGGTGTGTGAAGTTAGTGAGCCAAATGGAGTTGTTCTCCCACAAGAACCACTCGGCTGATCCTTCTTCAATATGCCCTTCACCAACATGCAGTGTTTCCTTGATTGAATTAGCTCTCACACCAATATTTGCGTCTAGAGCCTTTGCATTGAGGGCTATCTGAAAACGGCTGTGGCGCTGAAGTTGCCTGTGAATGTGGAGTTGGTGGCATGTGAAACCCGCATGTGGAGCATTCGTTTGTGTGGGATGCTCTACCAGGTTCATTTCAGTCCTAGCCATACAAAGGGCACTAAGCATAGAGTGTGAAAACTGAGTTTCCTTGAGAGCTGCTTGGAAGCCTGATGGTGTGTGAAGTTAGTGAGCCAAATGGAGTTGTTCTCCCACAAGAACCACTCGGCTGATCCTTCTTCAATATGCCCTTCACCAACATGCAGTGTTTCCTTGATTGAATTAGCTCTCACACCAATATTTGCGTCTAGAGCCTTTGCATTGAGGGCTATCTGAAAACGGCTGTGGCGCTGAAGTTGCCTGTGAATGTGGAGTTGGTGGCATGTGAAACCCGCATGTGGAGCATTCGTTAGTGTGGGATGCTCTACCAGGTTCATTCCTAGATAATGCACTCAAAGGGCACTAAGCATAGAGTGTGAAAACTGAGTTTCCTTGAGAGCTGCTTGGAAGCCTGATGGTGTGTGAAGTTAGTGAGCCAAATGGAGTTGTTCTCCCACAAGAACCACTCGGCTGATCCTTCTTCAATATGCCCTTCACCAACATGCAGTGTTTCCTTGATTGAATTAGCTCTCACACCAATATTTGCGTCTAGAGCCTTTGCATTGAGGGCTATCTGAAAACGGCTGTGGCGCTGAAGTTGCCTGTGAATGTGGAGTTGGTGGCATGTGAAACCCGCATGTGGAGCATTCGTTTGTGTGGGATGCTCTACCAGGTTCATTCCTAGATAATGCACTCAAAGGGCACTAAGCATAGAGTGTGAAAACTGAGTTTCCTTGAGAGCTGCTTGGAAGCCTGATGGTGTGTGAAGTTAGTGAGCCAAATGGAGTTGTTCTCCCACAAGAACCACTCGGCTGATCCTTCTTCAATATGCCCTTCACCAACATGCAGTGTTTCCTTGATTGAATTAGCTCTCACACCAATATTTGCGTCTAGAGCCTTTGCATTGAGGGCTATCTGAAAACGGCTGTGGCGCTGAAGTTGCCTGTGAATGTGGAGTTGGTGGCATGTGAAACCCGCATGTGGAGCATTCGTTTGTGTGGGATGCTCTACCAGGTTCATTCCTAGATAATGCACTCAAAGGGCACTAAGCATAGAGTGTGAAAACTGAGTTTCCTTGAGAGCTGCTTGGAAGCCTGATGGTGTGTGAAGTTAGTGAGCCAAATGGAGTTGTTCTCCCACAAGAACCACTCGGCTGATCCTTCTTCAATATGCCCTTCACCAACATGCAGTGTTTCCTTGATTGAATTAGCTCTCACACCAATATTTGCGTCTAGAGCCTTTGCATTGAGGGCTATCTGAAAACGGCTGTGGCGCTGAAGTTGCCTGTGAATGTGGAGTTGGTGGCATGTGAAACCCGCATGTGGAGCATTCGTTTGTGTGGGATGCTCTACCAGGTTCATTCCTAGATAATGCACTCAAAGGGCACTAAGCATAGAGTGTGAAAACTGAGTTTCCTTGAGAGCTGCTTGGAAGCCTGATGGTGTGTGAAGTTAGTGAGCCAAATGGAGTTGTTCTCCCACAAGAACCACTCGGCTGATCCTTCTTCAATATGCCCTTCACCAACATGCAGTGTTTCCTTGATTGAATTAGCTCTCACACCAATATTTGCGTCTAGAGCCTTTGCATTGAGGGCTATCTGAAAACGGCTGTGGCGCTGAAGTTGCCTGTGAATGTGGAGTTGGTGGCATGTGAAACCCGCATGTGGAGCATTCGTTTGTGTGGGATGCTCTACCAGGTTCATTCCTAGATAATGCACTCAAAGGGCACTAAGCATAGAGTGTGAAAACTGAGTTTCCTTGAGAGCTGCTTGGAAGCCTGATGGTGTGTGAAGTTAGTGAGCCAAATGGAGTTGTTCTCCCACAAGAACCACTCGGCTGATCCTTCTTCAATATGCCCTTCACCAACATGCAGTGTTTCCTTGATTGAATTAGCTCTCACACCAATATTTGCGTCTAGAGCCTTTGCATTGAGGGCTATCTGAAAACGGCTGTGGCGCTGAAGTTGCCTGTGAATGTGGAGTTGGTGGCATGTGAAACCCGCATGTGGAGCATTCGTTTGTGTGGGATGCTCTACCAGGTTCATTTCAGTCCTAGCCATACAAAGGGCACTAAGCATAGAGTGTGAAAACTGAGTTTCCTTGAGAGCTGCTTGGAAGCCTGATGGTGTGTGAAGTTAGTGAGCCAAATGGAGTTGTTCTCCCACAAGAACCACTCGGCTGATCCTTCTTCAATATGCCCTTCACCAACATGCAGTGTTTCCTTGATTGAATTAGCTCTCACACCAATATTTGCGTCTAGAGCCTTTGCATTGAGGGCTATCTGAAAACGGCTGTGGCGCTGAAGTTGCCTGTGAATGTGGAGTTGGTGGCATGTGAAACCCGCATGTGGAGCATTCGTTTGTGTGGGATGCTCTACCAGGTTCATTCCTAGATAATGCACTCAAAGGGCACTAAGCATAGAGTGTGAAAACTGAGTTTCCTTGAGAGCTGCTTGGAAGCCTGATGGTGTGTGAAGTTAGTGAGCCAAATGGAGTTGTTCTCCCACAAGAACCAATTGGCTGATCCTTCTTCAATATGCCCTTCACCAACATGCAGTGTTTCCTTGATTGAATTAGCTCTCACACCAATATTTGCGTCTAGAGCCTTTGCATTGAGGGCTATCTGAAAACGGCTGTGGCGCTGAAGTTGCCTGTGAATGTGGAGTTGGTGGCATGTGAAACCCGCATGTGGAGCATTCGTTTGTGTGGGATGCTCTACCAGGTTCATTCCTAGATAATGCACTCAAAGGGCGCTAAGCATAGAGTGTGAAAACTGAGTTTCCTTGAGAGCTGCTTGGAAGCCTGATGGTGTGTGAAGTTAGTGAGCCAAATGGAGTTGTTCTCCCACAAGAACCACTCGACTGATCCTTCTTCAATATGCCCTTCACCAACATGCAGTGTTTCCTTGATTGAATTAGCTCTCACACCAATATTTGTGTCTAGAGCCTTTGCATTGAGGGCTATCTGAAAACGGCTGTGGCGCTGAAGTTGCCTGTGAATGTGGAGTTGGTGGCATGTGAAACCCGCATGTGGAGCATTCGTTTGTGTGGGATGCTCTACCAGGTTCATTCCTAGATAATGCACTCAAAGGGCACTAAACATAGAGTGTGAAAACTGAGTTTCCTTGAGAGCTGCTTGGAAGCCTGATGGTGTGTGAAGTTAGTGAGCCAAATGGAGTTGTTCTCCCACAAGAACCACTCGGCTGATCCTTCTTCAATATGCCCTTCACCAACATGCAGTGTTTCCTTGATTGAATTAGCTCTCACACCAATATTTGCGTCTAGAGCCTTTGCATTGAGGGCTATCTGAAAACGGCTGTGGCGCTGAAGTTGACTGTGAATGTGGAGTTGGTGGCATGTGAAACACGCATGTGGAGCATTCGTTTGTGTGGGATGCTCTACCAGGTTCATTCCTAGATAATGCACTCAAAGGGCACTAAGCATAGAGTGTGAAAACTGAGTTTCCTTGAGAGCTGCTTGGAAGCCTGATGGTGTGTGAAGTTAGTGAGCCAATGGAGTTGTTCTCCCACAAGAACCACTCGGCTGATCCTTCTTCAATATGCCCTTCACCAACATGCAGTGATTCCTTGATTGAATTAGCTCTCACACCAATATTTGCGTCTAGAGCCTTTGCATTGAGGGCTATCTGAAAACGGCTGTGGCGCTGAAGTTGCCTGTGAATGTGGAGTTGGTCGGCATGTGAAACCCGCATGTGGAGCATTCGTTTGTGTGGGATGCTCTACCAGGTTCATTCCTAGATAATGCCACTCAAAGGGCACTAAGCATAGGAGTGTGAAAACTGAGTTTCCTTGAGAGCTGCTTGGAAGCCTGATGGTGTGTGAAGTTAGTGAGCCAAATGGAGTTGTTCTCCCACAAGAACCACTCGGCTGATCCTTCTTCAATATGCCCTTCACCAACATGCAGTGTTTCCTTGATTGAATTAGCTCTCACACCAATATTTGCGTCTAGAGCCTTTGCATTGAGGGCTATCTGAAAACGGCTGTGGCGCTGAAGTTGCCTGTGAATGTGGAGTTGGTGGCATGTGAAACCCGCATGTGGAGCATTCGTTTGTGTGGGATGCTCTACCAGGTACATTCCTAGATAATGCACTCAAAGGGCACTAAACATAGAGTGTGAAAACTGAGTTTCCTTGAGAGCTGCTTGGAAGCCTGATGGTGTGTGAAGTTAGTGAGCCAAATGGAGTTGTTCTCCCACAAGAACCACTCGGCTGATCCTTCTTCAATATGCCCTTCACCAACATGCAGTGTTTCCTTGATTGAATTAGCTCTCACACCAATATTTGCGTCTAGAGCCTTTGCTTTGAGGGCTATCTGAAAACGGCTGTGGCGCTGAAGTTGCCTGTGAATGTGGAGTTGGTGGCATGTGAAACCCGCATGTGGAGCATTCGTTTGTGTGGGATGCTCTACCAGGTTCATTCCTAGATAATGCACTCAAAGGGCACTAAGCATAGAGTGTGAAAACTGAGTTTCCTTGAGAGCTGCTTGGAAGCCTGATGGTGTGTGAAGTTAGTGAGCCAAATGGAGTTGTTCTCCCACAAGAACCACTCGGCTGATCCTTCTTCAATATCCCTTCACCAACATGCAGTGTTTCCTTGATTGAATTAGCTCTCACACCAATATTTGCGTCTAGAGCCTTTGCATTGAGGGCTATCTGAAAACGGCTGTGGCGCTGAAGTTGCCTGTGAATGTGGAGTTGGTGGCATGTGAAACCCGCATGTGGAGCATTCGTTTGTGTGGGATGCTCTACCAGGTTCATTTCAGTCCTAGCCATACAAAGGGCACTAAGCATAGAGTGTGAAAACTGAGATTCCTTGAGAGCTGCTTGGAAGCCTGATGGTGTGTGAAGTTAGTGAGCCAAATGGAGTTGTTCTCCCACAAGAACCACTCGGCTGATCCTTCTTCAATATGCCCTTCACCAACATGCAGTGTTTCCTTGATTGAATTAGCTCTCACACCAATATTTGCGTCTAGAGCCTTTGCATTGAGGGCTATCTGAAAACAGCTGTGGCGCTGAAGTTGCCTGTGAATGTGGAGTTGGTGGCATGTGAAACCTGCATGTGGAGCATTCGTTTGTGTGGGATGCTCTACCAGGTTCATTTCAGTCCTAGCCATACAAAGGGCACTAAGCATAGAGTGTGAAAACTGAGATTCCTTGAGAGCTGCTTGGAAGCCTGATGGTGTGTGAAGTTAGTGAGCCAAATGGAGTTGTTCTCCCACAAGAACCACTCGGCTGATCCTTCTTCAATATGCCCTTCACCAACATGCAGTGTTTCCTTGATTGAATTAGCTCTCACACCAATATTTGCGTCTAGAGCCTTTGCATTGAGGGCTATCTGAAAACAGCTGTGGCGCTGAAGTTGCCTGTGAATGTGGAGTTGGTGGCATGTGAAACCTGCATGTGGAGCATTCGTTTGTGTGGGATGCTCTACCAGGTTCATTTCAGTCCTAGCCATACAAAGGGCACTAAGCATAGAGTGTGAGAACTGAGTTTCCTTGAGAGCTGCTTGGAAGCCTGATGGTGTGTGAAGTTAGTGAGCCAAATGGAGTTGTTCTCCCACAAAAACCACTCGGCTGATCCTTCTTCAATATGCCCTTCACCAACATGCAGTGTTTCCTTGATTGAATTAGCTCTCACACCAATATTTGCGTCTAGAGCCTTTGCATTGAGGGCTATCTGAAAACGGCTGTGGCGCTGAAGTTGCCTGTGAATGTGGAGTTGGTGGCATGTGAAACCCGCATGTGGAGCATTCGTTTGTGTGGGATGCTCTACCAGGTTCATTCCTAGATAATGCACTCAAAGGGCACTAAGCATAGAGTGTGAAATCTGAGTTTCCTTGAGAGCTGCTTGGAAGCCTGATGGTGTGTGAAGTTAGTGAGCCAAATGGAGTTGTTCTCCCACAAGAACCACTCGGCTGATCCTTCTTCAATATGCCCTTCACCAACATGCAGTGTTTCCTTGATTGAATTAGCTCTCACACCAATATTTGCGTCTAGAGCCTTTGC
Source organism: Ochotona princeps (assembly GCF_030435755.1). NCBI lineage: Eukaryota > Metazoa > Chordata > Mammalia > Lagomorpha > Ochotonidae > Ochotona > Ochotona princeps. Next base: position 42,911 of record NW_026696566.1, read on the forward strand.
ATTGAGGGCTATCTGAAAACGGCTGTGGCGCTGAAGTTGCCTGTGAATGTGGAGTTGGTGGCATGTGAAACCCGCATGTGGAGCATTCGTTTGTGTGGGATGCTCTACCAGGTTCATTTCAGTCCTAGCCATACAAAGGGCACTAAGCATAGAGTGTGAAAACTGAGTTTCCTTGAGAGCTGCTTGGAAGCCTGATGGTGTGTGAAGTTAGTGAGCCAAATGGAGTTGTTCTCCCACAAGAACCACTCGGCTGATCCTTCTTCAATATGCCCTTCACCAACATGCAGTGTTTCCTTGATTGAATTAGCTCTCACACCAATATTTGCGTCTAGAGCCTTTGCCTTGAGGGCTATCTGAAAACGGCTGTGGCGCTGAAGTTGCCTGTGAATGTGGAGTTGGTGGCATGTGAAACCCGCATGTGGAGCATTCGTTTGTGTGGGATGCTCTACCAGGTTCATTCCTAGATAATGCACTCAAAGGGCACTAAGCATAGAGTGTGAAAACTGAGTTTCCTTGAGAGCTGCTTGGAAGCCTGATGGTGTGTGAAGTTAGTGAGCCAAATGGAGTTGTTCTCCCACAAGAACCACTCGGCTGATCCTTCTTCAATATGCCCTTCACCAACATGCAGTGTTTCCTTGATTGAATTAGCTCTCACACCAATATTTGCGTCTAGAGCCTTTGCATTGAGGGCTATCTGAAAACGGCTGTGGCGCTGAAGTTGCCTGTGAATGTGGAGTTGGTGGCATGTGAAACCCGCATGTGGAGCATTCGTTTGTGTGGGATGCTGACCAAGCTTCATTTCAGTCCTAGGCATACAAAGGGCACTAAGCATAGAGTGTGAAAACTGAGTTTCCTTGAGAGCTGCTTGGAAGCCTGATGGTGTGTGAAGTTAGTGAGCCAAATGGAGTTGTTCTCCCACAAGAACCACTCGGCTGATCCTTCTTCAATATGCCCTTCACCAACATGCAGTGTTTCCTTGATTGAATTAGCTCTCACAGCAATATTTGCGTCTAGAGCCTTTGCATTGAGGGCTATCTGAAAACGGCTGTGGCGCTGAAGTTGCCTGTGAATGTGGAGTTGGTGGCATGTGAAACCCGCATGTGGAACATTCGTTTGTGTGGGATGCTGACCAAGCTTCACTTCAGTCCTAGGCACACAAAGGGCACTAAGCATAGAGTGTGAAAACTGAGTTTCCTTGAGAGCTGCTTGGAAGCCTGATGGTGTGTGAAGTTAGTGAGCCAAATGGAGTTGTTCTCCCACAAGAACCACTCGGCTGATCCTTCTTCAATATACCCTTCATCAACATGCAGTGTTTCCTTGATTGAATTAGCTCTCACACCAATATTTGCGTCTAGAGCCTTTGCATTGAGGGCTATCTGAAAACGGCTGTGGCGCTGAAGTTGCCTGTGAATGTGGAGTTGGTGGCATGTGAAACCCGCATGTGGAGCATTCGTTTGTGTGGGATGTTCTACCAGGTTCATTCCTAGATAATGCACTCAAATGGCACTAAACATAGAGTGTGAAAACTGAGTTCCCTTGAGAGCTGCTTGGAAGCCTGATGGTGTGTGAAGTTAGTGAGCCAAATGGAGTTGTTCTCCCACAAGAACCACTCGGCTGATCCTTCTTCAATATGCCCTTCACCAACATGCAGTGTTTCCTTGATTGAATTAGGTCTCACACCAATATTTGCGTCTAGAGCCTTTGCATTGAGGGCTATCTGAAAACGGCTGTGGCGCTGAAGTTGCCTGTGAATGTGGAGTTGGTGGCATGTGAAACCCGCATGTGGAGCATTCGTTTGTGTGGGATGCTGACCAAGCTTCATTTCAGTCCTAGGCATACAAAGGGCACTAAGCATAGAGTGTGAAAACTGAGTTTCCTTGAGAGCTGCTTGGAAGCCTGATCGTGTGTGAAGATAGTGAGCCAAATGGAGTTGTTCTCCCACAAGAACCACTCGGCTGATCCTTCTTCAATATGCCCTTCACCAACATGCAGTGTTTCCTTGATTGAATTAGCTCTCACACCAATATTTGCGTCTAGAGCCTTTGCATTGAGGGCTATCTGAAAACGGCTGTGGCGCTGAAGTTGCCTGTGAATGTGGAGTTGGTGGCATGTGAAACCCGCATGTGGAGCATTCGTTTGTGTGGGATGCTCTACCAGGTTCATTTCAGTCCTAGCCATACAAAGGGCACTAAGCATAGAGTGTGAAAACTGAGTTTCCTTGAGAGCTGCTTGGAAGCCTGATGGTGTGTGAAGTTAGTGAGCCAAATGGAGTTGTTCTCCCACAAGAACCACTCGGCTGATCCTTCTTCAATATGCCCTTCACCAACATGCAGTGTTTCCTTGATTGAATTAGCTCTCACACCAATATTTGCGTCTAGAGCCTTTGCATTGAGGGCTATCTGAAAACGGCTGTGGCGCTGAAGTTGCCTGTGAATGTAGAGTTGGTGGCATGTGAAACCCACATGTGGAGCATTCGTTTGTGTGGGATGCTCTACCAGGTTCATTCCTAGATAATGCACTCAAAGGGCACTAAGCATAGAGTGTGAAAACTGAGTTTCCTTGAGAGCTGCTTGGAAGCCTGATGGTGTGTGAAGTTAGTGAGCCAAATGGAGTTGTTCTCCCACAAGAACCACTCGGCTGATCCTTCTTCAATATGCCCTTCACCAACATGCAGTGTTTCCTTGATTGAATTAGCTCTCACACCAATATTTGCGTCTAGAGCCTTTGCATTGAGGGCTATCTGAAAACGGCTGTGGCGCTGAAGTTGCCTGTGAATGTGGAGTTGGTGGCATGTGAAACCCGCATGTGGAGCATTCGTTTGTGTGGGATGCTGACCAAGCTTCATTTCAGTCCTAGTCATACTAAGGGCACTAAGCATAGAGTGTGAAAACTGAGTTTCCTTGAGAGCTGCTTGGAAGCCTGATGGTGTGTGAAGTTAGTGAGCCAAATGGAGTTGTTCTCCCACAAGAACCACTCGGCTGATCCTTCTTCAATATGCCCTTCACCAACATGCAGTGTTTCCTTGATTGAATTAGCTCTCACACCAATATTTGCGTCTAGAGCCTTTGCATTGAGGGCTATCTGAAAACGGTTGTGGCGCTGAAGTTGCCTGTGAATGTGGAGTTGGTGGCATGTGAAACCCGCATGTGGAGCATTCGTTTGTGTGGGATGCTCTACCAGGTTCATTCCTAGATAATGCACTCAAAGGGCACTAAGCATAGAGTGTGAAAACTGAGTTTCCTTGAGAGCTGCTTGGAAGCCTGATGGTGTGTGAAGTTAGTGAGCCAAATGGAGTTGTTCTCCCATAAGAACCACTTGGCTGATCCTTCTTCAATATGCCCCTCACCAATATGCAGTGTTTCCTTGATTGAATTAGCTCTCGCACCAATATTTGCGTCTAGAGCCTTTGCATTGAGGGCTATCTGAAAACGGCTGTGGCGCTGAAGTTGCCTGTGAATGTGGAGTTGGTGGCATGTGAAACCCGCATGTGGAGCATTCGTTTGTGTGGGATGCTCTACCAGGTTCATTCCTAGATAATGCACTCAAAGGGCACTAAGCATAGAGTGTGAAAACTGAGTTTCCTTGAGAGCTGCTTGGAAGCCTGATGGTGTGTGAAGTTAGTGAGCCAAATGGAGTTGTTCTCCCACAAGAACCACTCGGCTGATCCTTCTTCAATATGCCCTTCACCAACATGCAGTGTTTCCTTGATTGAATTAGCTCTCACACCAATATTTGCGTCTAGAGCCTTTGCATTGAGGGCTATCTGAAAACGGCTGTGGCGCTGAAGTTGCCTGTGAATGTGGAGTTGGTGGCATGTGAAACCCGCATGTGGAGCATTCGTTTGTGTGGGATGCTCTACCAGGTTCATTTCAGTCCTAGCCATACAAAGGGCACTAAGCATAGAGTGTGAAAACTGAGTTTCCTTGAGAGCTGCTTGGAAGCCTGATGGTGTGTGAAGTTAGTGAGCCAAATGGAGTTGTTCTCCCACAAGAACCACTCGGCTGATCCTTCTTCAATATGCCCTTCACCAACATGCAGTGTTTCCTTGATTGAATTAGCTCTCACACCAATATTTGCGTCTAGAGCCTTTGCATTGAGGGCTATCTGAAAACGGCTGTGGCGCTGAAGTTGCCTGTGAATGTGGAGTTGGTGGCATGTGAAACCCGCATGTGGAGCATTCGTTTGTGTGGGATGCTCTACCAGGTTCATTTCAGTCCTAGCCATACAAAGGGCACTAAGCATAGAGTGTGAAAACTGAGTTTCCTTGAGAGCTGCTTGGAAGCCTGATGGTGTGTGAAGTTAGTGAGCCAAATGGAGTTGTTCTCCCACAAGAACCACTCGGCTGATCCTTCTTCAATATGCCCTTCACCAACATGCAGTGTTTCCTTGATTGAATTAGCTCTCACACCAATATTTGCGTCTGGAGCCTTTGCATTGAGGGCTATCTGAAAACGGCTGTGGCGCTGAAGTTGCCTGTGAATGTGGAGTTGGTGGCATGTGAAACCCGCATGTGGAGCATTCGTTTGTGTGGGATGCTCTACCAGGTTCATTCCTAGATAATGCACTCAAAGGGCACTAAGCATAGAGTGTGAAAACTGAGTTTCCTTGAGAGCTGCTTGGAAGCCTGATGGTGTGTGAAGTTAGTGAGCCAAATGGAGTTGTTCTCCCACAAGAACCACTCGGCTGATCCTTCTTCAATATGCCCTTCACCAACATGCAGTGTTTCCTTGATTGAATTAGCTCTCACACCAATATTTGCGTCTAGAGCCTTTGCATTGAGGGCTATCTGAAAACGGCTGTGGCGCTGAAGTTGCCTGTGAATGTGGAGTTGGTGGCATGTGAAACCCGCATGTGGAGCATTCGTTTGTGTGGGATGCTGACCAAGCTTCATTTCAGTCCTAGGCACACATAGAGCACTAAGCATAGAGTGTGAAAACTGAGTTTCCTTGAGAGCTGCTTGGAAGCCTGATGGTGTGTGAAGTTAGTGAGCCAAATGGAGTTGTTCTCCCACAAGAACCACTCGGCTGATCCTTCTTCAATATGCCCTTCACCAACATGCAGTGTTTCCTTGATTGAATTAGCTCTCACACCATTTTTTGCGTCTAGAGCCTTTGCATTGAGGGCTATCTGAAAACGGCTGTGGCGCTGAAGTTGCCTGTGAATGTGGAGTTGGTGGCATGTGAAACCCGCATGTGGAGCATTCGTTTGTGTGGGATGCTCTACCAGGTTCATTTCAGTCCTAGCCATACAAAGGGCACTAAGCATAGAGTGTGAAAACTGAGTTTCCTTGAGAGCTGCTTGGAAGCCTGATGGTGTGTGTGTTAGTGAGCCAAATGGAGTTGTTCTCCCACAAGAACCACTCGGCTGATCCTTCTTCAATATGCCCTTCACCAACATGCAGTGTTTCCTTGATTGAATTAGCTCTCACACCAATATTTGCGTCTAGAGCCTTTGCATTGAGGGCTATCTGAAAACGGCTGTGGCCCTGAAGTTGCCTGTGAATGTGGAGTTGGTGGCATGTGAAACCCGCATGTAAAGCATTCGTTTGTGTGGGATGCTCTACCAGGTTCATTCCTAGATAATGCACTCAAAGGGCACTAAGCATAGAGTGTGAAAACTGAGTTTCCTTGAGAGCTGCTTGGAAGCCTGATGGTGTGTGAAGTTAGTGAGCCAAATGGAGTTGTTCTCCCACAAGAACCACTCGGCTGATCCTTCTTCAATATGCCCTTCACCAACATGCAGTGTTTCCTTGATTGAATTAGCTCTCACACCAATATTTGCGTCTAGAGCCTTTGCATTGAGGGCTATCTGAAAACGGCTGTGGCGCTGAAGTTGCCTGTGAATGTGGAGTTGGTGGCATGTGAAACCCGCATGTGGAGCATTCGTTTGTGTGGGATGCTCTACCAGGTTCATTCCTAGATAATGCACTAAAAGGCACTAAGCATAGAGTGTGAAAACTGAGTTTCCTTGAGAGCTGCTTGGAAGCCTGATGGTGTGTGAAGTTAGTGAGCCAAATGGAGTTGTTCTCCCACAAGAACCACTCGGCTGATCCTTCTTCAATATGCCCTTCACCAACATGCAGTGTTTCCTTGATTGAATTAGCTCTCACACCAATATTTGCGTCTAGAGCCTTCGCATTGAGGGCTAGCTGAAAACGGCTGTGGCGCTGAAGTTGCCTGTGAATGTGGAGTTGGTGGCATGTGAAACCCGCATGTGGAGCATTCGTTTGTGTGGGATGCTGACCAAGCTTCATTTCAGCCCTAGGCACACATAGAGCACTAAGCATAGAGTGTGAAAACTGAGTTTCCTTGAGAGCTGCTTGGAAGCCTGATGGTGTGTGAAGTTAGTGAGCCAAATGGAGTTGTTCTCCCACAAGAACCACTCGGCTGATCCTTCTTCAATATGCCCTTCACCAACATGCAGTGTTTCCTTGATTGAATTAGCTCTCAAACCAATATTTGCGTCTAGAGCCTTTGCATTGAGGGCTATCTGAAAACGGCTGTGGCGCTGAAGTTGCCTGTGAATGTGGAGTTGTTGGCATGTGAAACCCGCATGTGGAGCATTCGTTTGTGTGGGATGCTCTACCAGGTTCATTCCTAGATAATGCACTCAAAGGGCACTAAGCATAGAGTGTGAAAACTGAGTTTCCTTGAGAGCTGCTTGGAAGCCTGATGGTGTGTGAAGTTAGTGAGCCAAATGGAGTTGTTCTCCCACAAGAACCACTCGGCTGATCCTTCTTCAATATGCCCTTCACCAACATGCAGTGTTTCCTTGATTGAATTAGCTCTCACACCAATATTTGCGTCTAGAGCCTTTGCATTGAGGGCTATCTGAAAACGGCTGTGGCGCTGAAGTTGCCTGTGAATGTGGAGTTGGTGGCATGTGAAACCCGCATGTGGAGCATTCGTTTGTGTGGGATGCTCTACCAGGTTCATTTCAGTCCTAGCCATACAAAGGGCACTAAGCATAGAGTGTGAAAACTGAGTTTCCTTGAGAGCTGTTTGGAAGCCTGATGGTGTGTGAAGTTAGTGAGCCAAATGGAGTTGTTCTCCCACAAGAACCACTCGGCTGATCCTTCTTCAATATGCCCTTCACCAACATGCAGTGTTTCCTTGATTGAATTAGCTCTCACACCAATATTTGCGTCTAGAGCCTTTGCATTGAGGGCTATCTGAAAACGGCTGTGGCGCTGAAGTTGCCTGTGAATGTGGAGTTGGTGGCATGTGAAACCCGCATGTGGAGCATTCGTTTGTGTGGGATGCTCTACCAGGTTCATTTCAGTCCTAGCCATACAAAGGGCACTAAGCATAGAGTGTGAAAACTGAGTTTCCTTGAGAGCTGCTTGGAAGCCTGATGGTGTGTGAAGTTAGTGAGCCAAATGGAGTTGTTCTCCCACAAGAACCACTCGGCTGATCCTTCTTCAATATGCCCTTCACCAACATGCAGTGTTTCCTTGATTGAATTAGCTCTCACACCAATATTTGCGTCTAGAGCCTTTGCATTGAGGGCTATCTGAAAACGGCTGTGGCGCTGAAGTTGCCTGTGAATGTGGAGTTGGTGGCATGTGAAACCCGCATGTGGAGCATTCGTTTGTGTGGGATGCTCTACCAGGTTCATTCCTAGATAATGCACTCAAAGGGCACTAAGCATAGAGTGTGAAAACTGAGTTTCCTTGAGAGCTGCTTGGAAGCCTGATGGTGTGTGAAGTTAGTGAGCCAAATGGAGTTGTTCTCCCACAAGAACCACTCGGCTGATCCTTCTTCAATATGCCCTTCACCAACATGCAGTGTTTCCTTGATTGAATTAGCTCTCACACCAATATTTGTGTCTAGAGCCTTTGCATTGAGGGCTATCTGAAAACGGCTGTGGCGCTGAAGTTGCCTGTGAATGTGGAGTTGGTGGCATGTGAAACCCGCATGTGGAGCATTCGTTTGTGAGGGATGCTGACCAAGCTTCATTTCAGTCCTAGGCACACAAAGGGCACTAAGCATAGAGTGTGAAAACTGAGTTTCCTTGAGAGCTGCTTGGAAGCCTGATGGTGTGTGAAGTTAGTGAGCCAAATGGAGTTGTTCTCCCACAAGAACCACTCAGCTGATCCTTCTTCAATATGCCCTTCACCAACATGCAGTGTTTCCTTGATTGATTTAGCTCTCACACCAATATTTGCGTCTAGAGCCTTTGCATTGAGGCTATCTGAAAACGGCTGTGGCGCTGAAGTTGCCTGTGAATGTGGAGTTGGTGGCATGTGAAACCCGCATGTGGAGCATTCGTTTGTGTGGGATGCTCTACCAGGTTCATTTCAGTCCTAGTCACTCAAAGGGCACTAAGCATAGAGTGTGAAAACTGAGTTTCCTTGAGAGCTGCTTGGAAGCCTGATGGTGTGTGAAGTTAGTGAGCCAAATGGAGTTGTTCTCCCACAAGAACCACTCGGCTGATCCTTCTTCAATATGCCCTTCACCAACATGCAGTGTTTCCTTGATTGAATTAGCTCTCACACCAATATTTGCGTCTAGAGCCTTTGCATTGAGGGCTATCTGAAAACGGCTGTGGCGCTGAAGTTGCCTGTGAATGTGGAGTTGGTGGCATGTGAAACCCGCATGTGGAGCATTCGTTTGTGTGGGATGCTGACCAAGCTTCATTTCAGTCCTAGGCACACAAAGTGCACTAAGCATAGAGTGTGAAAACTGAGTTTCCTTGAGAGCTGCTTGGAAGCCTGATGGTGTGTGAAGTTAGTCAGCCAAATGGAGTTGTTCTCCCACAAGAACTACTCGGCTGATCCTTCTTCAATATGCCCTTCACCAACATGCAGTGTTTCCTTGATTGAATTAGCTCTCACACCAATATTTGCGTCTAGAGCCTTTGCATTGAGGGCTATCTGAAAACGGCTGTGGCGCTGAAGTTGCCTGTGAATGTGGAGTTGGTGGCATGTGAAACCCGCATGTGGAGCATTCGTTTGTGTGGGATGCTCTACCAGGTTCATTCCTAGATAATGCACTCAAAGGGCACTAAGCATAGAGTGTGAAAACTGAGTTTCCTTGAGAGCTGCTTGGAAGCCTGATGGTGTGTGAAGTTAGTGAGCCAAATGGAGTTGTTCTCCCACAAGAACCACTCGGCTGATCCTTCTTCAATATGCCCTTCACCAACATGCAGTGTTTCCTTGATTGAATTAGCTCTCACACCAATATTTGCGTCTAGAGCCTTTGCATTGAGGGCTATCTGAAAACGGCTGTGGCGCTGAAGTTGCCTGTGAACGTGGAGTTGGTGGCATGTGAAACCCGCATGTGGAGCATTCGTTTGTGTGGGATGCTCTACCAGGTTCATTCCTAGATAATGCACTCAAAGGGCACTAAGCATAGAGTGTGAAAACTGAGTTTCCTTGAGAGCTGCTTGGAAGCCTGATGGTGTGTGAAGTTAGTGAGCCAAATGGAGTTGTTCTCCCACAAGAACCACTCGGCTGATCCTTCTTCAATATGCCCTTCACCAACATGCAGTGTTTCCTTGATTGAATTAGCTCTCACACCAATATTTGCGTCTAGAGCCTTTGCATTGAGGGCTATCTGAAAACGGCTGTGGCGCTGAAGTTGCCTGTGAATGTGGAGTTGGTGGCATGTGAAACCCGCATGTGGAGCATTCGTTTGTGTGGGATGCTCTACCAGGTTCATTCCTAGATAATGCACTCAAAGGGCACTAAGCATAGAGTGTGAAAACTGAGTTTCCTTGAGAGCTGCTTGGAAGCCTGATGGTGTGTGAAGTTAGTGAGCCAAATGGAGTTGTTCTCCCACAAGAACCACTCGGCTGATCCTTCTTCAATATGCCCTTCACCAACATGCAGTGTTTCCTTGATTGAATTCGCTCCCACACCAATATTTGCGTCTAGAGCCTTTGCATTGAGGGCTATCTGAAAACGGCTGTGGCGCTGAAGTTGCCTGTGAATGTGGAGTTGGTGGCATGTGAAACCCGCATGTGGAGCATTCGTTTGTGTGGGATGCTGACCAAGCTTCATTTCAGTCCTAGGCACACATAGAGCACTAAGCATAGAGTGTGAAAACTGAGTTTCCTTGAGAGCTGCTTGGAAGCCGGATGGTGTGTGAAGTTAGTGAGCCAAATGGAGTTGTTCTCCCACAAGAACCACTCGGCTGATTCTTCTTCAATATGCCCTTCACCAACATGCAGTGTTTCCTTGATTGAATTAGCTCTCACACCAATATTTGCGTCTAGAGCCTTTGCATTGAGGGCTATCTGAAAACGGCTGTGGCGCTGAAGTTGCCTGTGAATGTGGAGTTGGTGGCATGTGAAACCCGCATGTGGAGCATTCGTTTGTGTGGGATGCTCTACCAGGTTCATTCCTAGATAATGCACTCAAAGGGCACTAAGCATAGAGTGTGAAAACTGAGTTTCCTTGAGAGCTGCTTGGAAGCCTGATGGTGTGTGAAGTTAGTGAGCCAAATGGAGTTGTTCTCCCACAAGAACCACTCGGCTGATCCTTCTTCAATATGCCCTCCACCAACATGCAGTGTTTCCTTGATTGAATTAGCTCTCACACCAATATTTGCGTCTAGAGCCTTTGCATTGAGGGCTATCTGAAAACGGCTGTGGCGCTGAAGTTGCCTGTGAATGTGGAGTTGGTGGCATGTGAAACCCGCATGTGGAGCATTCGTTTGTGTGGGATGCTCTACCAGGTTCATTCCTAGATAATGCACTAAAAGGCACTAAGCATAGAGTGTGAAAACTGAGTTTCCTTGAGAGCTGCTTGGAAGCCTGATGGTGTGTGAAGTTAGTGAGCCAAATGGAGTTGTTCTCCCACAAGAACCACTCGGCTGATCCTTCTTCAATATGCCCTTCACCAACATGCAGTGTTTCCTTGATTGAATTAGCTCTCACACCAATATTTGCGTCTAGAGCCTTTGCATTGAGGGCTATCTGAAAACGGCTGTGGCGCTGAAGTTGCCTGTGAATGTGGAGTTGGTGGCATGTGAAACCCGCATGTGGAGCATTCGTTTGTGTGGGATGCTGACCAAGCTTCATTTCAGTCCTAGGCACACATAGAGCACTAAGCATAGAGTGTGAAAACTGAGTTTCCTTGAGAGCTGCTTGGAAGCCTGATGGTGTGTGAAGTTAGTGAGCCAAATGGAGTTGTTCTCCCACAAGAACCACTCGGCTGATTCTTCTTCTATATGCCCTTCACCAGCATGCAGTGTTTCCTTGATTGAATTAGCTCTCACACCAATATTTGCGTCTAGAGCCTTTGCATTGAGGGCTATCTGAAAACGGCTGTGGCGCTGAAGTTGCCTGTGAATGTGGAGTTGGTGGCATGTGAAACCCGCATGTGGAGCATTCGTTTGTGTGGGATGCTCTACCAGGTTCATTCCTAGATAATGCACTCAAAGGGCACTAAGCATAGAGTGTGAAAACTGAGTTTCCTTGAGAGCTGCTTGGAAGCCTGATGGTGTGTGAAGTTAGTGAGCCAAATGGAGTTGTTCTCCCACAAGAACCACTTGGCTGATCCTTCTTCAATATGCCCTTCACCAACATGCAGTGTTTCCTTGATTGAATTAGCTCTCACACCAATATTTGCGTCTAGAGCCTTTGCATTGAGGGCTATCTGAAAATGGCTGTGGCGCTGAAGTTGCCTGTGAATGTGGAGTTGGTGGCATGTGAAACCCGCATGTGGAGCATTCGTTTGTGTGGGATGCTGACCAAGATTCATTTCAGTCCTAGGCACACATAGAGCACTAAGCATAGAGTGTGAAAACTGAGTTTCCTTGAGAGCTGCTTGGAAGCCTGATGGTGTGTGAAGTTAGTGAGCCAAATGGAGTTGTTCTCCCACAAGAACCACTCGGCTGATCCTTCTTCAATATGCCCTTCACCAACATGCAGTGTTTCCTTGATTGAATTAGCTCTCACACCAATATTTGCGTCTAGAGCCTTTGCATTGAGGGCTATCTGAAAACGGCTGTGGCGCTGAAGTTGCCTGTGAATGTGGAGTTGGTGGCATGTGAAACCCGCATGTGGAGCATTCGTTTGTGTGGGATGCTCTACCAGGTTCATTCCTAGATAATGCACTCAAAGGGCACTAAGCATAGAGTGTGAAAACTGAGTTTCCTTGAGAGCTGCTTGGAAGCCTGATGGTGTGTGAAGTTAGTGAGCCAAATGGAGTTGTTCTCCCACAAGAACCACTCGGCTGATCCTTCTTCAATATGCCCTTCACCAACATGCAGTGTTTCCTTGATTGAATTAGCTCCCACACCAATATTTGCGTCTAGAGCCTTTCAATTGAGGGCTATCTGTAAACGGCTGTGGCGCTGAAGTTGCCTGTGAATGTGGAGTTGGTGGCATGTGAAACCCGCATGTGGAGCATTCGTTTGTGTGGGATGCTGACCAAGCTTCATTTCAGTCCTAGGCACACATAGAGCACTAAGCATAGAGTGTGAAAACTGAGTTTCCTTGAGAGCTGCTTGGAAGCCTGATGGTGTGTGAAGTTAGTGAGCCAAATGGAGTTGTTCTCCCACAAGAACCACTTGGCTGATCCTTCTTCAATATGCCCTTCACCAACATGCAGTGTTTCCTTGATTGAATTAATTCTCACACCAATATTTGCGTCTAGAGCCTTTGCATTGAGGGCTATCTGAAAATGGCTGTGGCGCTGAAGTTGCCTGTGAATGTGGAGTTGGTGGCATGTGAAACCCGCATGTGGAGAATTCGTTTGTGTGGGATGCTGATCAAGCTTCATTTCAGTCCTAGGCACACATAGAGCACTAAGCATAGAGTGTGAAAACTGAGTTTCCTTGAGAGCTGCTTGGAAGCCTGATGGTGTGTGAAGTTAGTGAGCCAAATGGAGTTGTTCTCCCACAAGAACCACTCGGCTGATTCTTCTTCAATATGCCCTTCACCAACATGCAGTGTTTCCTTGATTGAATTAGCTCTCACACCAATATTTGCGTCTAGAGCCTTTGCATTGAGGGCTATCTGAAAACGGCTGTGGCACTGAAGTTGCCTGTGAATGTGGAGTTGGTGGCATGTGAAACCCGCATGTGGAGCATTCGTTTGTGTGGGATGCTCCACCAGGTACATTCCTAGATAATGCACTCAAAGGGCACTAAGCATAGAGTGTGAAAACTGAGTTTCCTTGAGAGCTGCTTGGAAGCCTGATGGTGTGTGAAGTTAGTGAGCCAAATGGAGTTGTTCTCCCACAAGAACCACTCGGCTGATCCTTCTTCAATATGCCCTTCACCAACATGCAGTGTTTCCTTGATTGAATTAGCTCTCACACCAATATTTGCGTCTAGAGCCTTTGAATTGAGGGCTATCTGAAAACGGCTGTGGCGTTGAAATTGCCTGTGAATGTGGAGTTGGTGGCATGTGAAACCCGCATGTGGAGCATTCGTTTGTGTGGGATGCTCTACCAGGTTCATTCCTAGATAATGCACTCAAAGGGCACTAAACATAGAGTGTGAAAACTGAGTTTCCTTGAGAGCTGCTTGGAAGCCTGATGGTGTGTGAAGTTAGTGAGCCAAATGGAGTTGTTCTCCCACAAGAACCACTCGGCTGATCCTTCTTCAATATGCTCTTCACCAACATGCAGTGTTTCCTTGATTGAATTAGCTCCCACACCAATATTTGCGTCTAGAGCCTTTCAATTGAGGGCTATCTGAAAACGGCTGTGGCGCTGATGTTGCCTGTGAATGTGGAGTTGGTGGCATGTGAAACCCGCATGTGGAGCATTCGTTTGTGTGGGATGCTCTACCAGGTTCATTCCTAGATAATGCACTCACAGGGAATTAAGCATAGAGTGTGAAAACTGAGTTTCCTTGAGAGCTGCTTGGAAGCCTGATGGTGTGTGAAGTTAGTGAGCCAAATGGAGTTGTTCTCCCACAAGAACCACTCGGCTGATTCTTCTTCAATATGCCCTTCACCAACATGCAGTGTTTCCTTGATTGAATTAGCTCTCACACCAATATTTGCGTCTAGAGCCTTTGCATTGAGGGCTATCTGAAAATGGCTGTGGCGCTGAAGTTGCCTGTGAATGTGGAGTTGGTGGCATGTGAAACCCGCATGTGGAGCATTCGTTTGTGTGGGATGCTCTACCAGGTTCATTAATAGATAATGCACTAAAAGGCACTAAGCATAGAGTGTGAAAACTGAGTTTCCTTGAGAGCTGCTTGGAAGCCTGATGGTGTGTGAAGTTAGTGAGCCAAATGGAGTTGTTCTCCCACAAGAACCACTCTGCTGATCCTTCTTCAATATGCCCTTCACCAACATGCAGTGTTTCCTTGATTGAATTAGCTCCCACACCAATATTTGTGTCTAGAGCCTTTGCATTGAGGGCTATCTGAAAACGGCTGTGGCGCTGAAGTTGCCTGTGAATGTGGAGTTGGTGGCATGTGAAACCCGCATGTGGAGCATTCGTTTGTGTGGGATGCTCTACCAGGTTCATTCCTAGATAATGCACTAAAAGGCACTAAGCATAGAGTGTGAAAACTGAGTTTCCTTGAGAGCTGCTTGGAAGCCTGATGGTGTGTGAAGTTAGTGAGCCAAATGGAGTTGTTCTCCCACAAGAACCACTCGGCTGATCCTTCTTCAATATGCCCTTCACCAACATGCAGTGTTTCCTTGATTGAATTAGCTCTCACACCAATATTTGCGTCTAGAGCCTTTGCATTGAGGGCTATCTGAAAACGGCTGTGGCGCTGAAGTTGCCTGTGAATGTGGAGTTGGTGGCATGTGAAACCCGCATGTGGAGCATTCGTTTGTGTGGGATGCTGACCAAGCTTCATTTCAGTACTAGGCACACATAGAGCACTAAGCATAGAGTGTGAAAACTGAGTTTCCTTGAGAGCTGCTTGGAAGCCTGATGGTGTGTGAAGTTAGTGAGCCAAATGGAGTTGTTCTCCCACAAGAACCACTCGGCTGATTCTTCTTCAATATGCCCTTCACCAACATGCAGTGTTTCCTTGATTGAATTAGCTCTCACACCAATATTTGCGTCTAGAGCCTTTGCATTGAGGGCTATCTGAAAACGGCTGTGGCGCTGAAGTTGCCTGTGAATGTGGAGTTGGTGGCATGTGAAACCCGCATGTGGAGCATTCGTTTGTGTGGGATGCTCTACCAGGTTCATTCCTAGATAATGCACTCAAAGGGCACTAAGCATAGAGTGTGAAAACTGAGTTTCCTTGAGAGCTGCTTTGAAGCCTGATGGTGTGTGAAGTTAGTGAGCCAAATGGAGTTGTTCTCCCACAAGAACCACTCGGCTGATCCTTCTTCAATATGCCCTTCACCAACATGCAGTGTTTCCTTGATTGAATTAGCTCTCACACCAATATTTGCGTCTAGAGCCTTTGCATTGAGGGCTATCTGAAAATGGCTGTGGCGCTGAAGTTGCCTGTGAATGTGGAGTTGGTGGCATGTGAAACCCGCATGTGGAGCATTCGTTTGTGTGGGATGCTCTACCAGGTTCATTCCTAGATAATGCACTCAAAGGGCACTAAGCATAGAGTGTGAAAACTGAGTTTCCTTGAGAGCTGCTTGGAAGCCTGATGGTGTGTGAAGTTAGTGAGCCAAATGGAGTTGTTCTCCCACAAGAACCACTCGGCTGATCCTTCTTCAATATGCCCTTCACCAACATGCAGTGTTTCCTTGATTGAATTAGCTCTCACACCAATATTTGCGTCTAGAGCCTTTGCATTGAGGGCTATCTGAAAACGGCTGTGGCGCTGAAGTTGCCTGTGAATGTGGAGTTGGTGGCATGTGAAACCCGCATGTGGAGCATTCGTTTGTGTGGGATGCTCTACCAGGTTCATTCCTAGATAATGCACTCAAAGGGCACTAAACATAGAGTGTGAAAACTGAGTTTCCTTGAGAGCTGCTTGGAAGCCTGATCGTGTGTGAAGTTAGTGAGCCAAATGGAGTTGGTCTCCCACAAGAACCACTCGGCTGATCCTTCTTCAATATGCCCCTTCACCAACATGCAGTGTTTCCTTGATTGAATTAGCTCCCACACCAATATTTGCGTCTAGAGCCTTTCAATTGAGGGCTATCTGTAAACGGCTGTGGCGCTGAAGTTGCCTGTGAATGTGGAGTTGGTGGCATGTGAAACCCGCATGTGGAGCATTCGTTTGTGTGGGATGCTCTACCAGGTTCATTAATAGATAATGCACTAAAAGGCACTAAGCATAGAGTGTGAAAACTGAGTTTCCTTGAGAGCTGCTTGGAAGCCTGATGGTGTGTGAAGTTAGTGAGCCAAATGGAGTTGTTCTCCCACAAGAACCACTCTGCTGATCCTTCTTCAATATGCCCTTCACCAACATGCAGTGTTTCCTTGATTGAATTAGCTCCCACACCAATATTTGCGTCTAGAGCCTTTGCATTGAGGGCTATCTGAAAACGGCTGTGGCGCTGAAGTTGCCTGTGAATGTGGAGTTGGTGGCATGTGAAACCCGCATGTGGAGCATTCGTTTGTGTGGGATGCTCTACCAGGTTCATTCCTAGATAATGCACTAAAAGGCACTAAGCATAGAGTGTGAAAACTGAGTTTCCTTGAGAGCTGCTTGGAAGCCTGATGGTGTGTGAAGTTAGTGAGCCAAATGGAGTTGTTCTCCCACAAGAACCACTCGGCTGATTCTTCTTCAATATGCCCTTCACCAACATGCAGTGTTTCCTTGATTGAATTAGCTCTCACACCAATATTTGCGTCTAGAGCCTTTGCATTGAGGGCTATCTGAAAACGGCTGTGGCACTGAAGTTGCCTGTGAATGTGGAGTTGGTGGCATGTGAAACCCGCATGTGGAGCATTCGTTTGTGTGGGATGCTCCACCAGGTACATTCCTAGATAATGCACTCAAAGGGCACTAAGCATAGAGTGTGAAAACTGAGTTTCCTTGAGAGCTGCTTGGAAGCCTGATGGTGTGTGAAGTTAGTGAGCCAAATGGAGTTGTTCTCCCACAAGAACCACTCGGCTGATCCTTCTTCAATATGCCCTTCACCAACATGCAGTGTTTCCTTGATTGAATTAGCTCTCACACCAATATTTGCGTCTAGAGCCTTTGAATTGAGGGCTATCTGAAAACGGCTGTGGCGTTGAAATTGCCTGTGAATGTGGAGTTGGTGGCATGTGAAACCCGCATGTGGAGCATTCGTTTGTGTGGGATGCTCTACCAGGTTCATTCCTAGATAATGCACTCAAAGGGCACTAAACATAGAGTGTGAAAACTGAGTTTCCTTGAGAGCTGCTTGGAAGCCTGATGGTGTGTGAAGTTAGTGAGCCAAATGGAGTTGTTCTCCCACAAGAACCACTCGGCTGATCCTTCTTCAATATGCTCTTCACCAACATGCAGTGTTTCCTTGATTGAATTAGCTCCCACACCAATATTTGCGTCTAGAGCCTTTCAATTGAGGGCTATCTGAAAACGGCTGTGGCGCTGATGTTGCCTGTGAATGTGGAGTTGGTGGCATGTGAAACCCGCATGTGGAGCATTCGTTTGTGTGGGATGCTCTACCAGGTTCATTCCTAGATAATGCACTCACAGGGAATTAAGCATAGAGTGTGAAAACTGAGTTTCCTTGAGAGCTGCTTGGAAGCCTGATGGTGTGTGAAGTTAGTGAGCCAAATGGAGTTGTTCTCCCACAAGAACCACTTGGCTGATCCTTCTTCAATATGCCCTTCACCAACATGCAGTGTTTCCTTGATTGAATTAATTCTCACACCAATATTTGCGTCTAGAGCCTTTGCATTGAGGGCTATCTGAAAATGGCTGTGGCGCTGAAGTTGCCTGTGAATGTGGAGTTGGTGGCATGTGAAACCCGCATGTGGAGAATTCGTTTGTGTGGGATGCTGATCAAGCTTCATTTCAGTCCTAGGCACACATAGAGCACTAAGCATAGAGTGTGAAAACTGAGTTTCCTTGAGAGCTGCTTGGAAGCCTGATGGTGTGTGAAGTTAGTGAGCCAAATGGAGTTGTTCTCCCACAAGAACCACTCGGCTGATTCTTCTTCAATATGCCCTTCACCAACATGCAGTGTTTCCTTGATTGAATTAGCTCTCACACCAATATTTGCGTCTAGAGCCTTTGCATTGAGGGCTATCTGAAAACGGCTGTGGCACTGAAGTTGCCTGTGAATGTGGAGTTGGTGGCATGTGAAACCCGCATGTGGAGCATTCGTTTGTGTGGGATGCTCCACCAGGTACATTCCTAGATAATGCACTCAAAGGGCACTAAGCATAGAGTGTGAAAACTGAGTTTCCTTGAGAGCTGCTTGGAAGCCTGATGGTGTGTGAAGTTAGTGAGCCAAATGGAGTTGTTCTCCCACAAGAACCACTCGGCTGATCCTTCTTCAATATGCCCTTCACCAACATGCAGTGTTTCCTTGATTGAATTAGCTCTCACACCAATATTTGCGTCTAGAGCCTTTGAATTGAGGGCTATCTGAAAACGGCTGTGGCGTTGAAATTGCCTGTGAATGTGGAGTTGGTGGCATGTGAAACCCGCATGTGGAGCATTCGTTTGTGTGGGATGCTCTACCAGGTTCATTCCTAGATAATGCACTCAAAGGGCACTAAGCATAGAGTGTGAAAACTGAGTTTCCTTGAGAGCTGCTTGGAAGCCTGATGGTGTGTGAAGTTAGTGAGCCAAATGGAGTTGTTCTCCCACAAGAACCACTCGGCTGATCCTTCTTCAATATGCTCTTCACCAACATGCAGTGTTTCCTTGATTGAATTAGCTCCCACACCAATATTTGCGTCTAGAGCCTTTCAATTGAGGGCTATCTAAAAACGGCTGTGGCGCTGATGTTGCCTGTGAATGTGGAGTTGGTGGCATGTGAAACCCGCATGTGGAGCATTCGTTTGTGTGGGATGCTCTACCAGGTTCATTCCTAGATAATGCACTCACAGGGAATTAAGCATAGAGTGTGAAAACTGAGTTTCCTTGAGAGCTGCTTGGAAGCCTGATGGTGTGTGAAGTTAGTGAGCCAAATGGAGTTGTTCTCCCACAAGAACCACTCGGCTGATTCTTCTTCAATATGCCCTTCACCAACATGCAGTGTTTCCTTGATTGAATTAGCTCTCACACCAATATTTGCGTCTAGAGCCTTTGCATTGAGGGCTATCTGAAAATGGCTGTGGCGCTGAAGTTGCCTGTGAATGTGGAGTTGGTGGCATGTGAAACCCGCATGTGGAGCATTCGTTTGTGTGGGATGCTCTACCAGGTTCATTAATAGATAATGCACTAAAAGGCACTAAGCATAGAGTGTGAAAACTGAGTTTCCTTGAGAGCTGCTTGGAAGCCTGATGGTGTGTGAAGTTAGTGAGCCAAATGGAGTTGTTCTCCCACAAGAACCACTCTGCTGATCCTTCTTCAATATGCCCTTCACCAACATGCAGTGTTTCCTTGATTGAATTAGCTCCCACACCAATATTTGTGTCTAGAGCCTTTGCATTGAGGGCTATCTGAAAACGGCTGTGTGCGCTGAAGTTGCCTGTGAATGTGGAGTTGGTGGCATGTGAAACCCGCATGTGGAGCATTCGTTTGTGTGGGATGCTCTACCAGGTTCATTCCTAGATAATGCACTAAAAGGCACTAAGCATAGAGTGTGAAAACTGAGTTTCCTTGAGAGCTGCTTGGAAGCCTGATGGTGTGTGAAGTTAGTGAGCCAAATGGAGTTGTTCTCCCACAAGAACCACTCGGCTGATCCTTCTTCAATATGCCCTTCACCAACATGCAGTGTTTCCTTGATTGAATTAGCTCTCACACCAATATTTGCGTCTAGAGCCTTTGCATTGAGGGCTATCTGAAAACGGCTGGTGGCGCTGAAGTTGCCTGTGAATGTGGAGTTGGTGGCATGTGAAACCCGCATGTGGAGCATTCGTTTGTGTGGGATGCTGACCAAGCTTCATTTCAGTACTAGGCACACATAGAGCACTAAGCATAGAGTGTGAAAACTGAGTTTCCTTGAGAGCTGCTTGGAAGCCTGATGGTGTGTGAAGTTAGTGAGCCAAATGGAGTTGTTCTCCCACAAGAACCACTCGGCTGATTCTTCTTCAATATGCCCTTCACCAACATGCAGTGTTTCCTTGATTGAATTAGCTCTCACACCAATATTTGCGTCTAGAGCCTTTGCATTGAGGGCTATCTGAAAACGGCTGTGGCGCTGAAGTTGCCTGTGAATGTGGAGTTTGGTGGCATGTGAAACCCGCATGTGGAGCATTCGTTTGTGTGGGATGCTCTACCAGGTTCATTCCTAGATAATGCACTCAAAGGGCACTAAGCATAGAGTGTGAAAACTGAGTTTCCTTGAGAGCTGCTTTGAAGCCTGATGGTGTGTGAAGTTAGTGAGTCCAAATGGAGTTGTTCTCCCACAAGAACCACTCGGCTGATCCTTCTTCAATATGCCCTTCACCAACATGCAGTGTTTCCTTGATTGAATTAGCTCTCACACCAATATTTGCGTCTAGAGCCTTTGCATTGAGGGCTATCTGAAAATGGCTGTGGCGCTGAAGTTGCCTGTGAATGTGGAGTTGGTGGCATGTGAAACCCGCATGTGGAGCATTCGTTTGTGTGGGATGCTCTACCAGGTTCATTCCTAGATAATGCACTCAAAGGGCACTAAGCATAGAGTGTGAAAACTGAGTTTCCTTGAGAGCTGCTTGAAGCCTGATGGTGTGTGAAGTTAGTGAGCCAAATGGAGTTGTTCTCCCACAAGAACCACTCGGCTGATCCTTCTTCAATATGCCCTTCACCAACATGCAGTGTTTCCTTGATTGAATTAGCTCTCACACCAATATTTGCGTCTAGAGCCTTTGCATTGAGGGCTATCTGAAAACGGCTGTGGCGCTGAAGTTGCCTGTGAATGTGGAGTTGGTGGCATGTGAAACCCGCATGTGGAGCATTCGTTTGTGTGGGATGCTCTACCAGGTTCATTCCTAGATAATGCACTCAAAGGGCACTAAACATAGAGTGTGAAAACTGAGTTTCCTTGAGAGCTGCTTGGAAGCCTGATCGTGTGTGAAGTTAGTGAGCCAAATGGAGTTGTTCTCCCACAAGAACCACTCGGCTGATCCTTCTTCAATATGCCCTTCACCAACATGCAGTGTTTCCTTGATTGAATTAGCTCCCACACCAATATTTGCGTCTAGAGCCTTTCAATTGAGGGCTATCTGTAAACGGCTGTGGCGCTGAAGTTGCCTGTGAATGTGGAGTTGGTGGCATGTGAAACCCGCATGTGGAGCATTCGTTTGTGTGGGATGCTCTACCAGGTTCATTAATAGATAATGCACTAAAAGGCACTAAGCATAGAGTGTGAAAACTGAGTTTCCTTGAGAGCTGCTTGGAAGCCTGATGGTGTGTGAAGTTAGTGAGCCAAATGGAGTTGTTCTCCCACAAGAACCACTCTGCTGATCCTTCTTCAATATGCCCTTCACCAACATGCAGTGTTTCCTTGATTGAATTAGCTCCCACACCAATATTTGCGTCTAGAGCCTTTGCATTGAGGGCTATCTGAAAACGGCTGTGGCGCTGAAGTTGCCTGTGAATGTGGAGTTGGTGGCATGTGAAACCCGCATGTGGAGCATTCGTTTGTGTGGGATGCTCTACCAGGTTCATTCCTAGATAATGCACTAAAAGGCACTAAGCATAGAGTGTGAAAACTGAGTTTCCTTGAGAGCTGCTTGGAAGCCTGATGGTGTGTGAAGTTAGTGAGCCAAATGGAGTTGTTCTCCCACAAGAACCACTCGGCTGATCCTTCTTCAATATGCCCTTCACCAACATGCAGTGTTTCCTTGATTGAATTAGCTCTCACACCAATATTTGCGTCTAGAGCCTTTGCATTGAGGGCTATCTGAAAACGGCTGTGGCGCTGAAGTTGCCTGTGAATGTGGAGTTGGTGGCATGTGAAACCCGCATGTGGAGCATTCGTTTGTGTGGGATGCTGACCAAGCTTCATTTCAGTCCTAGGCACACATAGAGCACTAAGCATAGAGTGTGAAAACTGAGTTTCCTTGAGAGCTGCTTGGAAGCCTGATGGTGTGTGAAGTTAGTGAGCCAAATGGAGTTGTTCTCCCACAAGAACCACTCGGCTGATTCTTCTTCAATATGCCCTTCACCAACATGCAGTGTCTCCTTGATTGAATTAGCTCTCACACCAATATTTGCGTCTAGAGCCTTTGCATTGAGGGCTATCTGTAAACGGCTGTGGCGCTGAAGTTGCCTGTGAATGTGGAGTTGGTGGCATGTGAAACCCGCATGTGGAGCATTCGTTTGTGTGGGATGCTCTACCAGGTTCATTCCTAGATAATGCACTCAAAGGGCACTAAGCATAGAGTGTGAAAACTGAGTTTCCTTGAGAGCTGCTTGGAAGCCTGATGGTGTGTGAAGTTAGTGAGAGCCAAATGGAGTTGTTCTCCCACAAGAACCACTCGGCTGATCCTTCTTCAATATGCCCTTCACCAACATGCAGTGTTTCCTTGATTGAATTAGCTCTCACACCAATATTTGCGTCTAGAGCCTTTGCATTGAGGGCTATCTGAAAACGGCTGTGGCGCTGAAGTTGCCTGTGAATGTGGAGTTGGTGGCATATGAAACCCGCATGTGGAGCATTCGTTTGTGTGGGATGCTCCACCAGGTACATTCCTAGATAATGCACTCAAAGGGCACTAAGCATAGAGTGTGAAAACTGAGTTTCCTTGAGAGCTGCTTGGAAGCCTGATGGTGTGTGAAGTTAGTGAGCCAAATGGAGTTGTTCTCCCACAAGAACCACTCGGCTGATCCTTCTTCAATATGCCCTTCACCAACATGCAGTGTTTCCTTGATTGAATTAGCTCTCACACCAATATTTGCGTCTAGAGCCTTTGCATTGAGGGCTATCTGAAAACGGCTGTGGCGCTGAAGTTGCCTGTGAATGTGGAGTTGGTGGCATGTGAAACCCGCATGTGGAGCATTCGTTTGTGTGGGATGCTCTACCAGGTTCATTCCTAGATAATGCACTCAAAGGGCACTAAACATAGAGTGTGAAAACTGAGTTTCCTTGAGAGCTGCTTGGAAGCCTGATGGTGTGTGAAGTTAGTGAGCCAAATGGAGTTGGTCTCCCACAAGAACCACTCGGCTGATCCTTCTTCAATATGCCCTTCACCAACATGCAGTGTTTCCTTGATTGAATTAGCTCCCACACCAATATTTGCGTCTAGAGCCTTTCAATTGAGGGCTATCTGTAAACGGCTGTGGCGCTGAAGTTGCCTGTGAATGTGGAGTTGGTGGCATGTGAAACCCGCATGTGGAGCATTCGTTTGTGTGGGATGCTGACCAAGCTTCATTCAGTCCTAGGCACACATAGAGCACTAAGCATAGATTGTGAAAACTGAGTTTCCTTGAGAGCTGCTTGGAAGCCTGATGGTGTGTGAAGTTAGTGAGCCAAATGGAGTTGTTCTCCCACAAGAACCACTCGGCTGATCCTTCTTCAATATGCCCTTCACCAACATGCAGTGTTTCCTTGATTGAATTAGCTCTCACACCAATATTTGCGTCTAGAGCCTTTGCATTGAGGGCTATCTGAAAACGGCTGTGGCGCTGAAGTTGCCTGTGAATGTGGAGTTGGTGGCATGTGAAACCCGCATGTGGAGCATTCGTTTGTGTGGATGCTGACCAAGCTTCATTTCAGTCCTAGGCACACATAGAGCACTAAGCATACATTGTGAAAACTGAGTTTCCTTGAGAGCTGCTTGGAAGCCTGATGGTGTGTGAAGTTAGTGAGCCAAATGGAGTTGTTCTCCCACAAGAACCACTCGGCTGATTCTTCTTCAATATGCCCTTCACCAACATGCAGTGTTTCCGTGATTGAATTAGCTCTCACACCAATATTTGCGTCTAGAGCCTTTGCATTGAGGGCTATCTGAAAACGGCTGTGGCGCTGAAGTTGCCTGTGAATGTGGAGTTGGTGGCATGTGAAACCCGCATGTGAAGCATTCGTTTGTGTGGGATGCTCTACCAGGTTCATTCCTAGATAATGCACTCACAGGGCACTAAGCATAGAGTGTGAAAACTGAGTTTCCTTGAGAGCCTGCTTGGAAGCCTGATGGTGTGTGAAGTTAGTGAGCCAAATGGAGTTGTTCTCCCACAAGAACCACTCGGCTGATCCTTCTTCAATATGCCCTTCACCAACATGCAGTGTTTTCCTTGATTGAATTAGCTCTCACACCAATATTTGCGTCTAGAGCCTTTGCATTGAGGGCTATCTGAAAACGGCTGTGGCGCTGAAGTTGCCTGTGAATGTGGAGTTGGTGGCATGTGAAACCCGCATGTGGAGCATTCGTTTGTGTGGGTTGCTGACCAAGGCTTCATTTCAGTCCTTGGCACACAAAGGGCACTAAGCATAGAGTGTGAAAACTGAGTTTCCTTGAGAGCTGCTTGGAAGCCTGATGGTGTGTGAAGTTAGTGAGCCAAATGGAGTTGTTCTCCCACAAGAACCACTCGGCTGATCCTTCTTCAATATGCCCTTCACCAACATGCAGTGTTTCCTTGATTGAATTCGCTCCCACACCAATATTTGCGTCTAGAGCCTTTGCATTGAGGGCTATCTGAAAACGGCTGTGGCGCTGAAGTTGCCTGTGAATGTGGAGTTGGTGGCATGTGAAACCCGCATGTGGAGCATTCGTTTGTGTGGGATGCTCTACCAGGTTCATTCCTAGATAATGCACTCAAAGGGCACTAAGCATAGAGTGTGAAAACTGAGTTTCCTTGAGAGCTGCTTGGAAGCCTGATGGTGTGTGAAGTTAGTGAGCCAAATGGAGTTGTTCTCCCACAAGAACTACTTGGCTGATCCTTCTTCAATATGCCCTTCACCAACATGCAGTGTTTCCTTGATTGAATTAGCTCTCACACCAATATTTGCGTCTAGAGCCTTTGCATTGAGGGCTATCTGAAAATGGCTGTGGCGCTGAAGTTGCCTGTGAATGTGGAGTTGGTGGCATGTGAAACCCGCATGTGGAGCATTCGTTTGTGTGGGATGCTCTACCAGGTTCATTCCTAGATAATGCACTAAAAGGCACTAAGCATAGAGTGTGAAAACTGAGTTTCCTTGAGAGCTGCTTGGAAGCCTTGATGGTGTGTGAAGTTAGTGAGCCAAATGGAGTTTGTTCTCCCACAAGAACCACTCGGCTGATTACTCTTCAATATGCCATTCACCAACATGCAGTGTTTCCTTGATTGAATTAGCTCTCACACCAATATTTGCGTCTAGAGCCTTTGCATTGAGGGCTATCTGTAAACGGCTGTGGCGCTGAAGTTGCCTGTGAATGTGGAGTTGGTGGCATGTGAAACCCGCATGTGGAGCATTCGTTTGTGTGGGATGCTCTACAGGTTCATTCCTAGATAATGCACTCAAAGGGCACTAAGCATAGAGTGTGAAAACTGAGTTTCCTTGAGAGCTGCTTGGAAGCCTGATGGTGTGTGAAGTTAGTGAGCCAAATGGAGTTGTTCTCCCACAAGAACCACTCGGCTGATCCTTCTTCAATATGCCCTTCACCAACATGCAGTGTTTCCTTGATTGAATTAGCTCTCACACCAATATTTGCGTCTAGAGCCTTTGCATTGAGGGCTATCTGAAAAACGGCTGTGGCGCTGAAGTTGCCTGTGAATGTGGAGTTGGTGGCATATGAAACCCGCATGTGGAGCATTCGGTTTGTGTGGGATGCTCCACCAGGTACATTCCTAGATAATGCACTCAAAGGGCACTAAGCATAGAGTGTGAAAACTGAGTTTCCTTGAGAGCTGCTTGGAAGCCTGATGGTGTGTGAAGTTAGTGAGCCAAATGGAGTTGTTCTCCCACAAGAACCATCCTTCTTCAATATGCCCTTCACCAACATGCAGTGTTTCCTTGATTGAATTAGCTCTCACACCAATATTTGCGTCTAGAGCCTTTGCATTGAGGGCTATCTGAAAACGGCTGTGGCGCTGAAGTTGCCTGTGAATGTGGAGTTGGTGGCATGTGAAACCCGCATGTGGAGCATTCGTTTGTGTGGGATGCTCTACCAGGTTCATTCCTAGATAATGCACTCAAAGGGCACTAAACATAGAGTGTGAAAACTGAGTTTCTTGAGAGCTGCTTGGAAGCCTGATGGTGTGTGAAGTTAGTGAGCCAAATGGAGTTGTTCTCCCACAAGAACCACTCGGCTGATCCTTCTTCAATATGCCCTTCACCAACATGCAGTGTTTCCTTGATTGAATTAGCTCCCACACCAATATTTGCGTCTAGAGCCTTTCAATTGAGGGCTATCTGTAAACGGCTGTGGCGCTGAAGTTGCCTGTGAATGTGGAGTTGGTGGCATGTGAAACCCGCATGTGGAGCATTCGTTTGTGTGGGATGCTGACCAAGCTTCATTTCAGTCCTAGGCACACATAGAGCACTAAGCATAGATTGTGAAAACTGAGTTTCCTTGAGAGCTGCTTGGAAGCCTGATGGTGTGTGAAGTTAGTGAGCCAAATGGAGTTGTTCTCCACAAGAACCACTCGGCTGATCCTTCTTCAATATGCCCTTCACCAACATGCAGTGTTTCCTTGATTGAATTAGCTCTCACACCAATATTTGCGTCTAGAGCCTTTGCATTGAGGGCTATCTGAAAACGGCTGTGGCGCTGAAGTTGCCTGTGAATGTGGAGTTGGTGGCATGTGAAACCCGCATGTGGAGCATTCGTTGTGTGGGATGCTGACCAACCTTCATTTCAGTCCTAGGCACACATAGAGCACTAAGCATACATTGTGAAAACTGAGTTTCCTTGAGAGCTGCTTGGAAGCCTGATGGTGTGTGAAGTTAGTGAGCCAAATGGAGTTGTTCTCCCACAAGAACCACTCGGCTGATTCTTCTTCAATATGCCCTTCACCAACATGCAGTGTTTCCTTGATTGAATTAGCTCTCACACCAATATTTGCGTCTAGAGCCTTTGCATTGAGGGCTATCTGAAAACGGCTGTGGCGCTGAAGTTGCCTGTGAATGTGGAGTTGGTGGCATGTGAAACCCGCATGTGAAGCATTCGTTTGTGTGGGATGCTCTACCAGGTTCATTCCTAGATAATGCACTCACAGGGCACTAAGCATAGAGTGTGAAAACTGAGTTTCCTTGAGAGCTGCTTGGAAGCCTGATGGTGTGTGAAGTTAGTGAGCCAAATGGAGTTGTTCTCCCACAAGAACCACTCGGCTGATCCTTCTTCAATATGCCCTTCACCAACATGCAGTGTTTCCTTGATTGAATTAGCTCTCACACCAATATTTGCGTCTAGAGCCTTTGCATTGAGGGCTATCTGAAAACGGCTGTGGCGCTGAAGTTGCCTGTGAATGTGAGTGGTGGCATGTGAAACCCGCATGTGGAGCATTCGTTTGTGTGGGTTGCTGACCAAGCTTCATTTCAGTCCTTGGCACACAAAGGGCACTAAGCATAGAGGTGTGAAAACTGAGTTTCCTTGAGAGCTGCTTGGAAGCCTGATGGGTGTGAAGTTAGTGAGCCAAATGAGTTGTTCTCCCACAAGAACCACTCGGCTGATCCTTCTTCAATATGCCCTTCACCAACATGCAGTGTTTCCTTGATTGAATTCGCTCCCACACCAATATTTGCGTCTAGAGCCTTTGCATTGAGGCTATCTGAAACGGCTGTGGCGCTGAAGTTGCCTGTGAATGTGAGTTGGTGGCATGTGAAACCCGCATGTGGAGCATTCGTTTGTGTGGGATGCTCTACCAGGTTCATTCCTAGATAATGCACTCAAAGGGCACTAAGCATAGAGTGTGAAAACTGAGTTTCCTTGAGAGCTGCTTGGAAGCCTGATGGTGTGTGAAGTTAGTGAGCCAAATGGAGTTGTTCTCCCACAAGAACTACTTGGCTGATCCTTCTTCAATATGCCCTTCACCAACATGCAGTGTTTCCTTGATTGAATTAGCTCTCACACCAATATTTGCGTCTAGAGCCTTTGCATTGAGGGCTATCTGAAAATGGCTGTGGCGCTGAAGTTGCCTGTGAATGTGGAGTTGGTGCATGTGAAACCCGCATGTGGAGCATTCGTTTGTGTGGGATGCTGACCAAGATTCATTCAGTCCTAGGCACACATAGAGCACTAAGCATAGAGTGTGAAAACTGAGTTTCCTTGAGAGCTGCTTGGAAGCCTGATGGTGTGTGAAGTTAGTGAGCCAAATGGAGTTGTTCTCCCACAAGAACCACTCGGCTGATTACTCTTCAATATGCCCTTCACCAACATGCAGTGTTTCCTTGATTGAATTAGCTCTCACACCAATATTTGCGTCTAGAGCCTTTGCATTGAGGGCTATCTGTAAACGGCTGTGGCGCTGAAGTTGCCTGTGAATGTGGAGTTGGTGGCATGTGAAACCCGCATGTGGAGCATTCGTTTGTGTGGGATGCTCTACCAGGTTCATTCCTAGATAATGCACTCAAAGGGCACTAAGCATAGAGTGTGAAAACTGAGTTTCCTTGAGAGCTGCTTGGAAGCCTGATGGTGTGTGAAGTTAGTGAGCCAAATGGAGTTGTTCTCCCACAAGAACCACTCGGCTGATCCTTCTTCAATATGCCCTTCACCAACATGCAGTGTTTCCTTGATTGAATTAGCTCTCACACCAATATTTGCGTCTAGAGCCTTTGCATTGAGGGCTAGCTGAAAACGGCTGTGGCGCTGAAGTTGCCTGTGAATGTGGAGTTGGTGGCATGTGAAACCCGCATGTGGAGCATTCGTTTGTGTGGGATGCTCTACCAGGTTCATTCCTAGATAATGCACTAAAAGGCACTAAGCATAGAGTGTGAAAACTGAGTTTCCTTGAGAGCTGCTTGGAAGCCTGATGGTGTGTGAAGTTAGTGAGCCAAATGGAGTTGTTCTCCCACAAGAACTACTTGGCTGATCCTTCTTCAATATGCCCTTCACCAACATGCAGTGTTTCCTTGATTGAATTAGCTCTCACACCAATATTTGCGTCTAGAGCCTTTGCATTGAGGGCTATCTGAAAATGGCTGTGGCGCTGAAGTTGCCTGTGAATGTGGAGTTGGTGGCATGTGAAACCCGCATGTGGAGCATTCGTTTGTGTGGGATGCTGACCAAGATTCATTTCAGTCCTAGGCACACATAGAGCACTAAGCATAGAGTGTGAAAACTGAGTTTCCTTGAGAGCTGCTTGGAAGCCTGATGGTGTGTGAAGTTAGTGAGCCAAATGGAGTTGTTCTCCCACAAGAACCACTCGGCTGATTACTCTTCAATATGCCATTCACCAACATGCAGTGTTTCCTTGATTGAATTAGCTCTCACACCAATATTTGCGTCTAGAGCCTTTGCATTGAGGGCTATCTGTAAACGGCTGTGGCGCTGAAGTTGCCTGTGAATGTGGAGTTGGTGGCATGTGAAACCCGCATGTGGAGCATTCGTTTCTGTGGGATGCTCTACCAGGTTCATTCCTAGATAATGCACTCAAAGGGCACTAAGCATAGAGTGTGAAAACTGAGTTTCCTTGAGAGCTGCTTGGAAGCCTGATGGTGTGTGAAGTTAGTGAGCCAAATGGAGTTGTTCTCCCACAAGAACCACTCGGCTGATCCTTCTTCAATATGCCCTTCACCAACATGCAGTGTTTCCTTGATTGAATTAGCTCTCACACCAATATTTGCGTCTAGAGCCTTTGCATTGAGGGCTAGCTGAAAACGGCTGTGGCGCTGAAGTTGCCTGTGAATGTGGAGTTGGTGGCATGTGAAACCCGCATGTGGAGCATTCGTTTGTGTGGGATGCTCTACCAGGTTCATTCCTAGATAATGCACTCAAAGGGCACTAAGCATAGAGTGTGAAAACTGAGTTTCCTTGAGAGCTGCTTGGAAGCCTGATGGTGTGTGAAGTTAGTGAGCCAAATGGAGTTGTTCTCCCACAAGAACCACTCGGCTGATCCTTCTTCAATATGCCCTTCACCAACATGCAGTGTTTCCTTGATTGAATTAGCTCTCACACCAATATTTGCGTCTAGAGCCTTTGCATTGAGGGCTATCTGAAAACGCTGTGGCGCTGAAGTTGCCTGTGAATGTGGAGTTGGTGGCATGTGAAACGCGCATGTGGAGCATTCGTTTGTGTGGGATGCTGACCAAGCTTTTCATATTCTTTCCTAGGCACACATAGAGCACTAAGCATAGAGTGTGAAAACTGAGTTTCCTTGAGAGCTGCTTGAAGCCTGATGGTGTGTGAAGTTAGTGAGCCAAATGGAGTTGTTCTCCCACAAGAACCACTCGGCTGATTCTTCTTCAATATGCCCTTCACCAACATGCAGTGTTTCCTTGATTGAATTAGCTCTCACACCAATATTTGCGTCTAGAGCCTTTGCATTGAGGGCTATCTGAAAACGGCTGTGGCGCTGAAGTTGCCTGTGAATGTGGAGTTGGTGGCATGTGAAACCCGCATGTGGAGCATTCGTTTGTGTGGATGCTCTACCAGGTTCATTCCTAGATAATGCACTCAAAGGGCACTAAGCATAGAGTGTGAAAACTGAGTTCCTTGAGAGCTGCTTGGAAGCCTGATGGTGTGTGAAGTTAGTGAGCCAAATGGAGTTGTTCTCCCACAAGAACCACTCGGCTGATCCTTCTTCAATATGCCCTTCACCAACATGCAGTGTTTCCTTGATTGAATTAGCTCTCACACCAATATTTGCGTCTAGAGCCTTTGCATTGAGGGCTATCTGAAAATGGCTGTGGCGCTGAAGTTGCCTGTGAATGTGGAGTTGGTGCATGGTGAAACCCGCATGTGGAGCATTCGTTTCTGTGGGATGCTCTACCAGTTCATTCCTAGATAATGCACTCAAAGGGCACTAAGCATAGAGTGTGAAAACTGAGTTTCCTTGAGAGCTGCTTGGAAGCCTGATGGTGTGTGAAGTTAGTGAGCCAAATGGAGTTGTTCTCCCACAAGAACCACTCGGCTGATCCTTCTTCAATATGCCCTTCACCAACATGCAGTGTTTCCTTGATTGAATTAGCTCTCACACCAATATTTGCGTCTAGAGCCTTTGCATTGAGGGCTATCTGAAAACGGCTGTGGCGCTGAAGTTGCCTGTGAATGTGGAGTTGGTGGCATGTGAAACCCGCATGTGCAGCATTCGTTTTGTGTGGGATGCTCTACCAGGTTCATTCCTAGATAATGCACTCAAAGGGCACTAAACATAGAGTGTGAAAACTGAGTTTCCTTGAGAGCTGCTTGGAAGCCTGATGGTGTGTGAAGTTAGTGAGCCAAATGGAGTTGTTCTCCACAAGAACCACTCGGCTGATCCTTCTTCAATATGCCCTTCACCAACATGCAGTGTTTCCTTGAGTGAATTAGCTCTCACACCAATATTTGCGTCTAGAGCCTTTGCATTGAGGGCTATCTGTAAACGGCTGTGGCGCTGAAGTTGCCTGTGAATGTGGAGTTGGTGGCATGTGAAACCCGCATGTGGAGCATTCGTTTGTGTGGGATGCTCTACCAGGTTCATTCCTAGATAATGCACTCAAAGGGCACTAAGCATAGAGTGTGAAAACTGAGTTTCCTTGAGAGCTGCTTGGAAGCCTGATGGTGTGTGAAGTTAGTGAGCCAAATGGAGTTGTTCTCCCACAAGAACCACTCGGCTGATCTTCTTCAATATGCCCTTCACCAACATGCAGTGTTTCCTTGATTGAATTAGCTCTCACACCAATATTTGCGTCTAGAGCCTTGCATTGAGGGCTATCTGAAAACGGCTGTGGCACTGAAGTTGCCTGTGAATGTGGAGTTGGTGGCATATGAAACCCGCATGTGGAGCATTCGTTTGTGTGGGATGCTCCACCAGGTACATTCCTAGATAATGCACTCAAAGGGCACTAAGCATAGAGTGTGAAAACTGAGTTTCCTTGAGAGCTGCTTGGAAGCCTGATGGTGTGTGAAGTTAGTGAGCCAAATGGAGTTGTTCTCCCACAAGAACCACTCGGCTGATCCTTCTTCAATATGCCCTTCACCAACATGCAGTGTTTCCTTGATTGAATTAGCTCTCACAGCCAATATTTGCGTCTAGAGCCTTTGCATTGAGGGCTATCTGAAAACGGCTGTGGCGCTGAAGTTGCCTGTGAATGTGGAGTTGGTGGCATGTGAAACCCGCATGTGGAGCATTCGTTTGTGTGGGATGCTCTACCAGGTTCATTCCTAGATAATGCACTCAAAGGGCACTAAACATAGAGTGTGAAACTGAGTTTCCTTGAGAGCTGCTTGGAAGCCTGATGGTGTGTGAAGTTAGTGAGCCAAATGGAGTTGGTCTCCCACAAGAACCACTCGGCTGATCCTTCTTCAATATGCCCTTCACCAACATGCAGTGTTTCCTTGATTGAATTAGCTCCCACACCAATATTTGCGTCTAGAGCCTTTCAATTGAGGGCTATCTGTAAACGGCTGTGGCGCTGAAGTTGCCTGTGAATGTGGAGTTGGTGGCATGTGAAACCCGCATGTGGAGCATTCGTTTGTGTGGGATGCTCTACCAGGTTCATTAATAGATAATGCACTAAAAGGCACTAAGCATAGAGTGTGAAAACTGAGTTTCCTGAGAGCTGCTTGGAAGCCTGATGGTGTGTGAAGTTAGTGAGCCAAATGGAGTTGTTCTCCCACAAGAACCACTCTGCTGATCCTTCTTCAATATGCCCTTCACCAACATGCAGTGTTTCCTTGATTGAATTAGCTCCCACACCAATATTTGCGTCTAGAGCCTTTGCATTGAGGGCTAGCTGAAAACGGCTGTGGCGCTGAAGTTGCCTGTGAATGTGGAGTTGGTGGCATGTGAAACCCGCATGTGGAGCATTCGTTTGTGTGGGATGCTGACCAAGCTTCATTTCTTTCTAGGCACACATAGAGCACTAAGCATAGAGTGTGAAAACTGAGTTTCCTTGAGAGCTGCTTGGAAGCCTGATGGTGTGTGAAGTTAGTGAGCCAAATGGAGTTGTTCTCCCACAAGAACCACTCGGCTGATTCTTCTTCAATATGCCCTTCACCAACATGCAGTGTTTCCTTGATTGAATTAGCTCTCACACAATATTTGCGTCTAGAGCCTTTGCATTGAGGGCTATCTGAAACGGCTGTGGCGCTGAAGTTGCCTGTGAATGTGGAGTTGGTGGCATGTGAAACCCGCATGTGGAGCTTCGTTTGTGTGGGATGCTCTACCAGGTTCATTCCTAGATAATGCACTCAAAGGGCACTAAGCATAGAGTGTGAAAACTGAGTTTCCTTGAGAGCTGCTTGGAAGCCTGATGGTGTGTGAAGTTAGTGAGCCAAATGGAGTTGTTCTCCCACAAGAACCACTTGGCTGATCCTTCTTCAATATATGCCCTTCACCAACATGCAGTGTTTCCTTGATTGAATTAGCTCTCACACCAATATTTGCGTCTAGAGCCTTTGCATTGAGGGCTATCTGAAAATGGCTGTGGCGCTGAAGTTGCCTGTGAATGTGGAGTTGGTGCATGTGAAACCCGCATGTGGAGCATTCGTTTGTGTGGGATGCTCTACCAGGTTCATTCCTAGATAATGCACTCAAAGGGCACTAAGCATAGAGTGTGAAAACTGAGTTTCCTGAGAGCTGCTTGGAAGCCTGATGGTGTGTGAAGTTAGTGAGCCAAATGGAGTTGTTCTCCCACA
>NW_026696567.1:0-34435 GCF_030435755.1 Ochotona princeps
TCCACAAGAACCACTAGGCTGATCCTTCTTCAATATGCCCTTCACCAACATGCAGTGTTTCCTTGATTGAATTATCTCTCACCAATATTTGCGTCTAGAGCCTTTGCATTGAGGGCTATCTGAAAACGGCTGTGGCGCTGAAGTTGCCTGTGAATGTGGAGTTGGTGGCATGTGAAACCCGCATGTGGAGCATTCGTTTGTGTGGGATGTTCTACCAGGTTCATTCCTAGATGATGCACTCAAAGGGCACTAAGCATAGAGTGTGAAAACTGAGTTTCCTTGAGAGCTGCTTGGAAGCCTGATGGTGTGTGAAGTTAGTGAGTCAAATGCAGTTGTTCTCCCACAAGAACCACTCGGCTGATCCTTCTTCAATATGCCCTTCACCAACATGCAGTGCTTCCTTGATTGAATTAACTCTCACAACAATATTTGCATCTAGAGCCTTTGCATTGAGGGCTATCTGAAAACGGCTGTGGCGCTGAAGTTGCCTGAGAATGTGGAGTTGGTGGCATGTGAAACCCGCATGTGGAGCATTCGTTTGTGTGGGATGCTCACCAAGCTTCATGTCAGTCCTAGGTTCTCAAAGGGCACTAAGCATAGAGTGTGAAAACTGAGTTTCCTTGAGAGGTGCTTGGAAGCCTGATGGTGTGTGAAGTTAGTGTGCCAAATGGAGTTGTTCTGCCACAAGAACCACTCGGCTGATCCTTCTTCAATATGCCCTTCACCAACATGCAGTGTTTCCTTGATTGAATTAGCTCTCACACCAATATTTGCGTCTAGAGCCTTTGCATTGAGGGCTATCTGAAAACGGCTGTGGTGCTGAAGTTGCCTGTCAATGTGGAGTTGGTGGCATGTGAAACCCGCATGTGGAGCATTCGTTTGTGTGGGATGCTCACCAAGCTTCATTTCAGTCCTAGGTACTCAAAGGGCACTAAGCATAGAGTGTGAAAACTGAGTTTCCTTGAGAGCTGCTTGGAAGCCTGATGGTGTGTGAAGTTAGTGAGCCAAATGGAGTTGTTCTCCCACAAGAACCACTCGGCTGATCCTTCTTCAATATGCCCTTCACCAACATGCAGTGTTTCCTTGATTGAATTAGCTCCCACACCAATATTTGCGTCTAGAGCCTTTGCATTGAGGGCTATCTGAAAACGGCTGTGGCGCTGAAGTTGCCTGAGAATGTGGAGTTGGTGGCATGTGAAACCCGCATGTGGAGCATTCGTTTGTGTGGGATGTTCTACCAGGTTCATTCCTAGATAATGCACTCAAAGGGCACTAAGCATAGAGTGTGAAAACTGAGTTTCCTTGAGAGCTGCTTGGAAGCCTGATGGTGTGTGAAGTTAGTGAGCCAAATAGAGTTCTTCTCCCACAAGAACCACTCGGCTGATCCTTCTTCAATATGCCCTTCACCAACATGCAGTGCTTCCTTGATTGAATTAACTCTCACACCAATATTTGCATCTAGAGCCTTTGCATTGAGGGCTATCTGAAAACGGCTGTGGCGCTGAAGTTGCCTGTGAATGTGGAGTTGGTGGCATGTGAAACCCGCATGTGGAGCATTCGTTTGTGTGGGATGCTCACCAAGCTTCATTTCAGTCCTAGGTACTCAAAGGGGACTATGCGTAGCGTGTGAAAACTGAGATTCCTTGAGAGCTGCTTGGAAGCCTGATGGTGTGTGAAGTTAGTGAGCCAAATGGAGTTGTTCTCCCACAAGAACCACTCGGCTGATCCTTCTTCAATATGCCCTTCACCAACATGCAGTGTTTCCTTGATTGAGTTAGCTCTCACACCAATATTTGAGTCTAGAGCCTTTGCACTGAGGGCTATCTGAAAACGGCTGTGGCGCTGAAGTGCCTGTGAATGTGGAGTTGGTGGCATGTGAAACCCGCATGTGGAGCATTCGTTTGTGTGGGATGCTCTACCAGGTTCATTCCTACATAATGCACTCAAAGGGCACTAAGCATAGAGTGTGAAAACTGAGTTTCCTTGAGAGCTGCTTGGAAGCCTGATGGTGTGTGAAGTTAGTGAGTCAAATGCAGTTGTTCTCCCACAAGAACCACTCGGCTGATCCTTCTTCAATATGCCCCTCAGCAACATGCAGTGTTTCATTGATTGAATTATCACCCACACCAATATTTGCGTCTAGAGCCTTTGCATTGAGGGCTATCTGAAAACGCCTGTGGCTCTGAAGTTGCCTGTGAATGTGGAGTTGGTGGCATGTGAAACCCGCATGTGGAGCATTCGTTTGTGTGGGATGCTCACCAAGCTTCATTTCAGTCCTAGGTACTCAAAGGGCACTAAGCATAGAGTGTGAAAACTGAGATTCCTTGAGAGCTGCTTGGAAGCCTGATGGTGTGTGAAGTTAGTGAGCCAAATGCAGTTGTTCTCCCACAAGAACCACTCGGCTGATGCTTCTTCAATATGCCCTTCACCAACATGCAGTGTTTCCTTGATTGAATTAGCTCTCACACCAATATTTGCGTCTTGAGTCTTTGCATTGAGGGCTATCTGAAAACGGCTGTGGCGCTGAAGTGCCTCTGAATGTGGAGTTGGTGGCATGTGAAACCCGCATGTGGAGCATTCGTTTGTGTGGGATGCTCTACCAGGTTCATTCCTAGATAATGCACTCAAAGGGCACTAAGCATAGAGTGTGAAAACTGAGTTTCCTTGAGAGCTGCTTGGAAGCCTGATGGTGTGTGAAGTTAGTGAGCCAAATGGAGTTGTTCTCCCACAAGAACCACTCGGCTGATCCTTCTTCAATATGCCCCTCAGCAACATGCAATGTTTCCTTGATTGAATTATCCCCCACACCAATATTTGCGTCTAGAGCCTTTGCATTGAGGGCTATCTGAAAACGGCTGTGGCGCTGAAGTTGCCTGTGAATGTGGAGTTGGTGGCATGTGAAACCCGCATGTGGAGCATTCGTTTGTGTGGGATGCTCTACCAGGTTCATTCCTAGATAATGCACTCAAAGGGCACTAAGCATAGAGTGTGAAAACTGAGTTTCCTTGAGAGCTGCTTGGAAGCCTGATGGTGTGTGAAGTTAGTGAGTCAAATGCAGCTGTTCTCCCACAAGAACCACTCGGCTGATCCTTCTTCAATATGCCCTTCACCAACATGCAGTGTTTCCTTGATTGAATTACCCCCACACCAATATTTGCGTCTAGAGCCTTTGCATTGAGGGCTATCTGAAAACGGCTGTGGTGCTGAAGTTGCCTGTGAATGTGGAGTTGGTGGCATGTGAAACCCGCATGTGGAGCATTCGTTTGTGTGGGATGCTCTACCAGGTTCATTCCTAGATAATGCAGTCAAAAGGCACTAAGCATAGAGTGTGAAAACTGAGTTTCCTTGAGAGCTGCTTGGAAGCCTGATGGTGTGTGAAGTTAGTGAGCCAAATAGAGTTGTTCTCCCACAAGAACCACTCGGCTGATCCTTCTTCAATATGCCCTTCACCAACATGCAGTGCTTCCTTGATTGAATTAACTCTCACACCAATATTTGCATCTAGAGCCTTTGCATTGAGGGCTATCTGAAAACGGCTGTGGCGCTGAAGTTGCCTGAGAATGTGGAGTTGGTGGCATGTGAAACTCGCATGTGGAGCATTCGTTTGTGTGGGATGCTCACCAAGCTTCATTTCAGTCCTAGGTACTCAAAGGGCACTAAGCATAGAGTGTGAAAACTGAGTTTCCTTGAGAGCTGCTTGGAAGCCTGATGGTGTGTGAAGTTAGTGAGCCAAATGGAGTTGTTCTCCCACAAGAACCACTCGGCTGATCCTTCTTCAATATGCCCTTCACCAACATGCAGTGTTTCCTTGATTGAATTAGCTCCCACACCAATATTTGCGTCTAGAGCCTTTGCATTGAGGGCTATCTGAAAACGGCTGTGGCGCTGAAGTTGCCTGAGAATGTGGAGTTGGTGGCATGTGAAACCCGCATGTGGAGCATTCGTTTGTGTGGGATGCTCTACCAGGTTCATTCCTAGATAATGCACTCAAAGGGCACTAAGCATAGAGTGTGAAAACTGAGTTTCCTTGAGAGCTGCTTGGAAGCCTGATGGTGTGTGAAGTTAGTGAGCCAAATGGAGTTGTTCTGCCACAAGAACCACTCGGCTGATCCTTCTTCAATATGCCCTTCAGCAACATGCAGTGTTTCCTTGATTGAATTAACTCTCACACCAATATTTGCGTCTAGAGCCTTTGCATTGAGGGCTATCTGAAAACGTCTGTGGAGCTGAAGTTGCCTGTGAATGTGGAGTTCGTGGCATGTGAAACCCGCATGTGGAGCATTCGTTTGTGTGGGATGCTCACCAAGCTTCATTTCAGTCTTAGGCACTCAAAGGGCACTAAGCATAGAGTGTGAAAACTGAGTTTCCTTGAGAGCTGCTTGGAAGCCTGATGGTGTGTGAAGTTAGTGAGCCAAATGGAGTTGTTCTCCCACAAGAACCACTCGGCTGATCCTTCTTCAATATGCCCTTCACCAACATGCAGTGTTTCCTTGATTGAATTAGCTCCCACACCAATATTTGTGTCTAGAGCCTTTGCATTGAGGGCTATCTGAAAACGGCTGTGGCGCTGAAGTTGCCTGTGAATGTGGAGTTGGTGGCATGTGAAACCCGCATGCGGAGCATTCGTTTGTGTGGGATGCTCTACCAGGTTCATTCCTAGATAATGCTCTCAAAGGGCACGAAGCATAGAGTGTGAAAACTGAGTTTCCTTGAGAGCTGCTTGGAAGCCTGATGGTGTGTGAAGCTAGTGAGTCAAATGCAGTTGTTCTCCCACAAGAACCACTCGGCTGATCCATCTTCAGTATGCCCTTCACCAACATGCAGTGTTTCCTTGATTGAATTATCCCCCACACCAATATTTGCGTCTAGAGCCTTTGCATTGAGCGCTATCTGAAAACGGCTGTGGCGCTGAAGTTGCCTGAGAATGTGGAGTTGGTGGCATGTGAAACCCGCATGTGGAGCATTCGTTTGTGTGGGATGCTCTACCAGGTTCATTCCTAGATAATGCACTCAAAGGGCACTAAGCATAGAGTGTGAAAACTGAGTTTCCTTGAGAGCTGCTTGGAAGCCTGATGGTGTGTGAAGTTAGTGAGCCAAATGGAGTTGTTCTGCCACAAGAACCACTCGGCTGATCCTTCTTCAATATGCCCTTCACCAACATGCAGTGTTTCCTTGATTGAAATAGCTCTCACACCAATATTTGCGTCTAGAGCCTATGCATTGAGGGCTATCTGAAAACGGCTGTGGTGCTGAAGTTGCCTGTCAATGTGGAGTTGGTGGCATGTGAAACCCGCATGTGGAGCATTCGTTTGTGTGGGATGCTCACCAAGCTTCATGTCAGTCCTAGGTACTCAAAGGGCACTAAGCATAGAGTGTGAAAACTGAGTTTCCTTGAGAGCTGCTTGGAAGCCTGATGGTGTGTGAAGTTAGTGAGCCAAATGGAGTTGTTCTCCCACAAGAACCACTAGGCTGATCCTTCTTCAATATGCCCTTCACCAACATGCAGTGTTTCCTTGATTGAATTATCTCTCACCAATATTTGCGTCTAGAGCCTTTGCATTGAGGGCTATCTGAAAACGGCTGTGGCGCTGAAGTTGCCTGTGAATGTGGAGTTGGTGGCATGTGAAACCCGCATGTGGAGCATTCGTTTGTGTGGGATGCTCTACCAGGTTCATTCCTACATAATGCACTCAAAGGGCACTAAGCATAGAGTGTGAAAACTGAGTTTCCTTGAGAGCTGCTTGGAAGCCTGATGGTGTGTGAAGTTAGTGAGTCAAATGCAGTTGTTCTCCCACAAGAACCACTTGGCTGATCCTTCTTCAATATGCCCCTCAGCAACATGCAGTGTTTCATTGATTGAATTATCACCCACACCATTATTTGCGTCTAGAGCCTTTGCATTGAGGGCTATTGGAAAACGCCTGTGGCTCTGAAGTTTCCTGTGAATGTGGAGTTGGTGGCATGTGAAACCCGCATGTGGAGCATTCGTTTGTGTGGGATGCTCACCAAGCTTCATTTCAGTCCTAGGTACTCAAAGGGCACTAAGCATAGAGTGTGAAAACTGAGATTCCTTGAGAGCTGCTTGGAAGCCTGATGGTGTGTGAAGTTAGTGAGCCAAATGGAGTTGTTCTCCCACAAGAACCACTCGGCTGATGCTTCTTCAATATGCATTTCACCAACATGCAGTGTTTCCTTGATTGAATTAGCTCTCACACCAATATTTGCATCTAGAGCCTTTGCATTGAGGGCTATCTGAAAACGGCTGTGGCGCTGAAGTTGCCTGAGAATGTGGAGTTGGTGGCATGTGAAACTCGCATGTGGAGCATTCGTTTGTGTGGGATGCTCACCAAGCTTCATTTCAGTCCTAGGTACTCAAAGGGCACTAAGCATAGAGTGTGAAAACTGAGTTTCCTTGAGAGCTGCTTGGAAGCCTGATGGTGTGTGAAGTTAGTGAGCCAAATGGAGTTGTTCTCCCACAAGAACCACTCGGCTGATCCTTCTTCAATATGCCCTTCACCAACATGCAGTGTTTCCTTGATTGAATTAGCTCCCACACCAATATTTGCGTCTAGAGCCTTTGCATTGAGGGCTATCTGAAAACGGCTGTGGCGCTGAAGTTGCCTGAGAATGTGGAGTTGGTGGCATGTGAAACCCGCATGTGGAGCATTCGTTTGTGTGGGATGCTCTACCAGGTTCATTCCTAGATAATGCACTCAAAGGGCACTAAGCATAGAGTGTGAAAACTGAGTTTCTTTGAGAGCTGCTTGGAAGCCTGATGGTGTGTGAAGTTAGTGAGCCAAATGGAGTTGTTCTCCCACAAGAACCACTCGGCTGATCCTTCTTCAATATGCCCTTCACCAACATGCAGTGTTTCCTTGATTGAATTAGCTCTCACACCAATATTTGCGTCTAGAGCCTATGCATTGAGGGCTATCTGAAAACGGCTGTGGCGCTGAAGTTGCCTGAGAATGTGGAGTTGGTGGCATGTGAAACCCGCATGTGGAGCATTCGTTTGTGTGGGATGCTCACCAAGCTTCATGTCAGTCCTAGGTACTCAAAGGGCACTAAGCATAGAGTGTGAAAACTGAGTTTCCTTGAGAGCTGCTTGGAAGCCTGATGGTGTGTGAAGTTAGTGAGCCAAATGGAGTTGTTCTCCCACAAGAACCACTCGGCTGATCCTTCTTCAATATGCCCTTCACCAACATGCAGTGTTTCCTTGATTGAATTATCTCTCACCAATATTTGCGTCTAGAGCCTTTGCATTGAGGGCTATCTGAAAACGGCTGTGGCGCTGAAGTTGCCTGTGAATGTGGAGTTGGTGGCATGTGAAACCCGCATGTGGAGCATTCGTTTGTGTGGGATGCTCTACCAGTTTCATTCCTAGATGATGCACTCAAAGGGCACTAAGCATAGAGTGTGAAAACTGAGTTTCCTTGAGAGCTGCTTGGAAGCCTGATGGTGTGTGAAGTTAGTGAGTCAAATGCAGTTGTTCTCCCACAAGAACCACTCGGCTGATCCTTCTTCAATATGCCCTTCACCAACATGCAGTGCTTCCTTGATTGAATTAACTCTCACACCAATATTTGCGTCTAGAGCCTTTGCATTGAGGGCTATCTGAAAACGTCTGTGGAGCTGAAGTTGCCTGTGAATGTGGAGTTCGTGGCATGTGAAACCCGCATGTGGAGCATTCGTTTGTGTGGGATGCTCACCAAGCTTCATTTCAGTCTTAGGCACTCAAAGGGCACTAAGCATAGAGTGTGAAAACTGAGTTTCCTTGAGAGCTGCTTGGAAGCCTGATGGTGTGTGAAGTTAGTGAGCCAAATGGAGTTGTTCTGCCACAAGAACCACTCGGCTGATCCTTCTTCAATATGCCCTTCACCAACATGCAGTGTTTCCTTGATTGAATTAGCTCTCACACCAATATTTGTGTCTAGAGCCTTTGCATTGAGGGCTATCTGAAAACGGCTGTGGCGCTGAAGTTGCCTGTGAATGTGGAGTTGGTGGCATGTGAAACCCGCATGCGGAGCATTCGTTTG
This sequence comes from Ochotona princeps, assembly GCF_030435755.1. Classification (NCBI taxonomy): domain Eukaryota; kingdom Metazoa; phylum Chordata; class Mammalia; order Lagomorpha; family Ochotonidae; genus Ochotona; species Ochotona princeps. The sequence goes on from NW_026696567.1 coordinate 8,037, forward strand.
TGTGGGATGCTCTACCAGGTTCATTCCTAGATAATGCACTCAAAGGGCACGAAGCATAGAGTGTGAAAACTGAGTTTCCTTGAGAGCTGCTTGGAAGCCTGATGGTGTGTGAAGCTAGTGAGTCAAATGCAGTTGTTCTCCCACAAGAACCACTCGGCTGATCCATCTTCAGTATGCCCTTCACCAACATGCAGTGTTTCCTTGATTGAATTATCCCCCACACCAATATTTGCGTCTAGAGCCTTTGCATTGAGCGCTATCTGAAAACGGCTGTGGCGCTGAAGTTGCCTGTGAATGTGGAGTTGGTGGCATGTGAAACCAGCATGTGGAGCATTCGTTTGTGTGGGATGCTCACCAAGCTTCATTTCAGTCCTAGGCACTCAAAGGGCACTAAGCATAGAGTGTGAAAACTGAGTTTCCTTGAGAGCTGCTTGGAAGCCTGATGGTGTGTGAAGTTATTGAGCCAAATGGAGTTGTTCTGCCACAAGAACCACTCGGCTGATTATTCTTCAATATGCCCTTCACCAACATGCAGTGTTTCCTTGATTGAATTAGCTCTCACACCAATATTTGCGTCTAGAGCCTATGCATTGAGGGCTATCTGAAAACGGCTGTGGTGCTGAAGTTGCCTGTCAATGTGGAGTTGGTGGCATGTGAAACCCGCATGTGGAGCATTCGTTTGTGTGGGATGCTCACCAAGATTCATGTCAGTCCTAGGTACTCAAAGGGCACTAAGCATAGAGTGTGAAAACTGAGTTTCCTTGAGAGCTGCTTGGAAGCCTGATGGTGTGTGAAGTTAGTGAGCCAAATGGAGTTGTTCTCCCACAAGAACCACTAGGCTGATCCTTCTTCAATATGCCCTTCACCAACATGCAGTGTTTCCTTGATTGAATTATCTCTCACCAATATTTGCGTCTAGAGCCTTTGCATTGAGGGCTATCTGAAAACGGCTGTGGCGCTGAAGTTGCCTGTGAATGTGGAGTTGGTGGCATGTGAAACCCGCATGTGGAGCATTCGTTTGTGTGGGATGTTCTACCAGGTTCATTCCTAGATGATGCACTCAAAGGGCACTAAGCATAGAGTGTGAAAACTGAGTTTCCTTGAGAGCTGCTTGGAAGCCTGATGGTGTGTGAAGTTAGTGAGTCAAATGCAGTTGTTCTCCCACAAGAACCACTCGGCTGATCCTTCTTCAATATGCCCTTCACCAACATGCAGTGCTTCCTTGATTGAATTAACTCTCACAACAATATTTGCATCTAGAGCCTTTGCATTGAGGGCTATCTGAAAACGGCTGTGGCGCTGAAGTTGCCTGAGAATGTGGAGTTGGTGGCATGTGAAACCCGCATGTGGAGCATTCGTTTGTGTGGGATGCTCACCAAGCTTCATGTCAGTCCTAGGTTCTCAAAGGGCACTAAGCATAGAGTGTGAAAACTGAGTTTCCTTGAGAGGTGCTTGGAAGCCTGATGGTGTGTGAAGTTAGTGTGCCAAATGGAGTTGTTCTGCCACAAGAACCACTCGGCTGATCCTTCTTCAATATGCCCTTCACCAACATGCAGTGTTTCCTTGATTGAATTAGCTCTCACACCAATATTTGCGTCTAGAGCCTTTGCATTGAGGGCTATCTGAGAAACGGCTGTGGTGCTGAAGTTGCCTGTCAATGTGGAGTTGGTGGCATGTGAAACCCGCATGTGGAGCATTCGTTTGTGTGGGATGCTCACCAAGCTTCATTTCAGTCCTAGGTACTCAAAGGGCACTAAGCATAGAGTGTGAAAACTGAGTTTCCTTGAGAGCTGCTTGGAAGCCTGATGGTGTGTGAAGTTAGTGAGCCAAATGGAGTTGTTCTCCCACAAGAACCACTCGGCTGATCCTTCTTCAATATGCCCTTCACCAACATGCAGTGTTTCCTTGATTGAATTAGCTCTCACACCAATATTTGCGTCTAGAGCCTTTGCATTGAGGGCTATCTGAAAACGGCTGTGGCGCTGAAGTTGCCTGAGAATGTGGAGTTGGTGGCATGTGAAACCCGCATGTGGAGCATTCGTTTGTGTGGGATGTTCTACCAGGTTCATTCCTAGATAATGCACTCAAAGGGCACTAAGCATAGAGTGTGAAAACTGAGTTTCCTTGAGAGCTGCTTGGAAGCCTGATGGTGTGTGAAGTTAGTGAGCCAAATAGAGTTCTTCTCCCACAAGAACCACTCGGCTGATCCTTCTTCAATATGCCCTTCACCAACATGCAGTGCTTCCTTGATTGAATTAACTCTCACACCAATATTTGCATCTAGAGCCTTTGCATTGAGGGCTATCTGAAAACGGCTGTGGCGCTGAAGTTGCCTGTGAATGTGGAGTTGGTGGCATGTGAAACCCGCATGTGGAGCATTCGTTTGTGTGGGATGCTCACCAAGCTTCATTTCAGTCCTAGGTACTCAAAGGGGACTATGCGTAGCGTGTGAAAACTGAGATTCCTTGAGAGCTGCTTGGAAGCCTGATGGTGTGTGAAGTTAGTGAGCCAAATGGAGTTGTTCTCCCACAAGAACCACTCGGCTGATCCTTCTTCAATATGCCCTTCACCAACATGCAGTGTTTCCTTGATTGAGTTAGCTCTCACACCAATATTTGAGTCTAGAGCCTTTGCACTGAGGGCTATCTGAAAACGGCTGTGGCGCTGAAGTGCCTGTGAATGTGGAGTTGGTGGCATGTGAAACCCGCATGTGGAGCATTCGTTTGTGTGGGATGCTCTACCAGGTTCATTCCTACATAATGCACTCAAAGGGCACTAAGCATAGAGTGTGAAAACTGAGTTTCCTTGAGAGCTGCTTGGAAGCCTGATGGTGTGTGAAGTTAGTGAGTCAAATGCAGTTGTTCTCCCACAAGAACCACTCGGCTGATCCTTCTTCAATATGCCCCTCAGCAACATGCAGTGTTTCATTGATTGAATTATCACCCACACCAATATTTGCGTCTAGAGCCTTTGCATTGAGGGCTATCTGAAAACGCCTGTGGCTCTGAAGTTGCCTGTGAATGTGGAGTTGGTGGCATGTGAAACCCGCATGTGGAGCATTCGTTTGTGTGGGATGCTCACCAAGCTTCATTTCAGTCCTAGGTACTCAAAGGGCACTAAGCATAGAGTGTGAAAACTGAGATTCCTTGAGAGCTGCTTGGAAGCCTGATGGTGTGTGAAGTTAGTGAGCCAAATGCAGTTGTTCTCCCACAAGAACCACTCGGCTGATGCTTCTTCAATATGCCCTTCACCAACATGCAGTGTTTCCTTGATTGAATTAGCTCTCACACCAATATTTGCGTCTTGAGTCTTTGCATTGAGGGCTATCTGAAAACGGCTGTGGCGCTGAAGTGCCTCTGAATGTGGAGTTGGTGGCATGTGAAACCCGCATGTGGAGCATTCGTTTGTGTGGGATGCTCTACCAGGTTCATTCCTAGATAATGCACTCAAAGGGCACTAAGCATAGAGTGTGAAAACTGAGTTTCCTTGAGAGCTGCTTGGAAGCCTGATGGTGTGTGAAGTTAGTGAGCCAAATGGAGTTGTTCTCCCACAAGAACCACTCGGCTGATCCTTCTTCAATATGCCCCTCAGCAACATGCAATGTTTCCTTGATTGAATTATCCCCCACACCAATATTTGCGTCTAGAGCCTTTGCATTGAGGGCTATCTGAAAACGGCTGTGGCGCTGAAGTTGCCTGTGAATGTGGAGTTGGTGGCATGTGAAACCCGCATGTGGAGCATTCGTTTGTGTGGGATGCTCTACCAGGTTCATTCCTAGATAATGCACTCAAAGGGCACTAAGCATAGAGTGTGAAAACTGAGTTTCCTTGAGAGCTGCTTGGAAGCCTGATGGTGTGTGAAGTTAGTGAGTCAAATGCAGCTGTTCTCCCACAAGAACCACTCGGCTGATCCTTCTTCAATATGCCCTTCACCAACATGCAGTGTTTCCTTGATTGAATTATCTCCCACACCAATATTTGCGTCTAGAGCCTTTGCATTGAGGGCTATCTGAAAACGGCTGTGGTGCTGAAGTTGCCTGTGAATGTGGAGTTGGTGGCATGTGAAACCCGCATGTGGAGCATTCGTTTGTGTGGGATGCTCTACCAGGTTCATTCCTAGATGATGCACTCAAAGGGCACTAAGCATAGAGTGTGAAAACTGAGTTTCCTTGAGAGCTTCGTGGAAGCCTGATGGTGTGTGAAGTTAGTGAGCCAAATAGAGTTGTTCTCCCACAAGAACCACTCGGCTGATCCTTCTTCAATATGCCCTTCACCAACATGCAGTGCTTCCTTGATTGGATTAACTCTCACAATAATATTTGCATCTAGAGCCTTTGCATTGAGGGCTATCTGAAAACGGCTGTGGCGCTGAAGTTGCCTGAGAATGTGGAGTTGCTGGCATGTGAAACCTGCATGTGGAGCATTCGTTTGTGTGAGATGCTCACCAAGCTTCATTTCAGTCCTAGACACTCAAAGGGCACTGAGCATAGAGTGTGAAAACTGAGTTTCCTTGAGAGCTGCTTGGAAGCCTGATGGTGTGTGAAGTTAGTGAGCCCAAATAGAGTTGTTCTCCCACAAGAACCACTAGGCTGATCCTTCTTCAATATGCCCTTCACCAACATGCAGTGCTTCCTTGATTGAATTAACTCTCACACAAATATTTGCATCTAGAGCCTTTGCATTGAGGGCTATCTGAAAACGGCTGTGGCGCTGAAGTTGCCTGAGAATGTGGAGTTGGTGGCATGTGAAAACCGCATGTGGAGCATTCGAATTCGTTTGTGTGGGATGCTCACCAAGCTTCATTTCAGTCCTAGGTACTCAAAGGGCACTAAGCATAGAGTGTGAAAACTGAGTTTCCTTGAGAGCTGCTTGGAAGCCTGATGGTGTGTGAAGTTAGTGAACCAAAAGGAGTTGTTCTGCCACAAGAACCACTCGGCTGATCCTTCTTCAATATGCCCTTCACCAACATGCAGTGTTTCCTTGATTGAATTAGCTCTCACACCAATATTTGCATCTAGAGCCTTTGCATTGAGGGCTATCTGAAAACGGCTGTGGTGCTGAAGTTGCCTGTGAATGTGGAGTTGGTGGCATGTGAAACCCGCATGTGGAGCATTCATTTGTGTGGGATGCTCACCAAGCTTCATTTCAGTCCTAGGTACTCAAAGGGCACTAAGCATAGAGTGTGAAAACTGAGTTTCCTTGAGAGCTGCTTGGAAGCCTGATGGTGTGTGAAGTTAGTGAGTCAAATGCAGTTGTTCTCCCACAAGAACCACTCGGCTGATCCTTCTTCAATATGCCCTTCACCAACATGCAGTGTTTCCTTGATTGAATTAGCTCCCACACCAATATTTGCGTCTAGAGCCTTTGCATTGAGTGTTATCTGAAAACGGCTGTGGCGCTGAAGTTGCCTGTGAATGTGGAGTTGGTGGCATGTGAAACCCGCATGTGGAGCATTCGTTTGTGTGGGATGCTCTACCAGGTTCATTCCTAGATAATGCACTCAAAGGGCACTAAGCATAGAGTGTGAAAACTGAGTTTCCTTGAGAGCTGCTTGGAAGCCTGATGGTGTGTGAAGTTAGTGAGTCAAATGGAGTTGTTCTCCCACAAGAACCACTCGGCTGATCCTTCTTCAATATGCCCTTCACCAACATGCAGTGTTTCCTTGATTGAATTATCTCCCACACCAATATTTGCGTCTAGAGCCTTTGCATTGAGGGCTATCTGAAAACGGCTATGGCTCTGAAGTTGCCTGTGAATGTGGAGTTGGTGGCATGTGAAACCCGCATGTGAGCACTCGTTTGTGTGGGATGCTCTACCAGGTTCATTCCTAGATAATGCACTCAAAGGGCACTAAGCATAGAGTGTGAAAACTGAGTTTCCTTGAGAGTTGCTTGGAAGCCTGATGGTGTGTGAAGTTAGTGAGCCAAATGGAGTTGTTCTCCCACAAGAACCACTCGGCTGATCCTTCTTCAATATGCCCTTCACCAACATGCAGTGTTTCCTTGATTGAATTAGCTCTCACACCAATATTTGCGTCTAGAGCCTTTGCATTGAGGCTATCTGAAACGGCTGTGGCGCTGAAGTTGCCTGTGAATGTGGAGTTGGTGGCATGTGAAAACCGCATGTGGAGCATTCGTTTGTGTGGGATGCTCACCAAGCTTCATTTCAGTCCTAGGTACTCAAAGGGCACTAAGCATAGAGTGTGAAAACTGAGTTTCCTTGAGAGCTGCTTGGAAGCCTGATGGTGTGTGAAGTTAGTGAACCAAAAGGAGTTGTTCTGCCACAAGAACCACTCGGCTGATCCTTCTTCAATATGCCCTTCACCAACATGCAGTGTTTCCTTGATTGAATTAGCTCTCACACCAATATTTGCGTCTAGAGCCTTTGCATTGAGGGCTATCTGAAAACGGCTGTGGCGCTGAAGTTGCCTGTGAATGTGGAGTTGGTGGCATGTGAAACCGCATGTGGAGCATTCGTTTGTGTGGGATGCTCTACCAGGTTCATTCGTAGGTAATGCACTCAAAGGGCACTAAGCATAGAGTGTGAAAACTGAGTTTCCTTAAGAGCTGCTTGGAAGCCTGATGGTGTGTGAAGTTAGTGAGCCAAATAGAGTTGTTCTCCCACAAGAACCACTCGGCTGATCCTTCTTCAATATGCCCCTCACCAACATGCAGTGCTTCCTTGATTGAATTAACTCTCACACAAATATTTGCATCTAGAGCCTTTGCATTGAGGGCTATCTGAAAACGGCTGTGGCGGTGAAGTTGCCTGTGAATGTGGAGTTGGTGGCATGTGAAATCCGCATGTGGAGCATTCGTTTGTGTGGGATGCTCACCAAGCTTCATTTCAGTCTTAGGTACTCAAAGGGCACTAAGCATAGAGTGTGAAAACTGAGTTTCCTTGAGAGCTGCTTGGAAGCCTGATGGTGTGTGAAGTTAGTGAGCCAAATGGAGTTGTTCTCCCACAAGAACCACTCGGCTGATCCTTCTTCAATATGCCCTTCACCAACATGCAGTGTTTCCTTGATTGAATTAGCTCTCACACCAATATTTGCGTCTAGAGCCTTTGCATTCAGGGCTATCTGAAAACGGCTGTGGTGCTGAAGTTGCCTGTGAATGTGGAGTTGGTGGCATGTGAAACCCGCATGTGGAGCATTCATTTGTGTGGGATGCTCACCAAGCTTCATTTCAGTCCTAGGTACTCAAAGGGCACTAAGCATAGAGTGTGAAAACTGAGTTTCATTGAGAGCTGCTTGGAAGCCTGATGGTGTGTGAAGTTAGTGAGTCAAATGCAGTTGTTCTCCCACAAGAACCACTCGGCTGATCCTTCTTCAATATGCCCTTCACCAACATGCAGTGTTTCCTTGTTTGAATTAGCTCCACACCAATATTTGCGTCTAGAGCCTTTGCATTGAGGGCTATCTGAAAACGGCTGTGGCGCTGAAGTTGCCTGTGAATGTGGAGTTGGTGGCATGTGAAACCCGCATGTGGAGCATTCGTTTGTGTGGGATGCTCTACCAGGTTCATTCCTAGATAATGCACTCAAAGGGCACTAAGCATAGAGTGTGAAAACTGAGTTTCCTTGAGAGGTGCTTGGAAGCCTGATGGTGTGTGAAGTTAGTGAATCAAATGGAGTTGTTCTCCCACAAGAACCACTCGGCTGATCCTTCTTCAATATGCCCTTCACTAACATGCAGTGTTTCCTTGATTGAATTAGCTCTCACACCAATATTTGCGTCTAGAGCCTTTGCATTGAGGGCTATCTGAAAACGGCTGTGGCGCTGAAGTTGCCTGTGAATGTGGAGTTGGTGGCATGTGAAACCCGCATGTGGAGCATTCGTTTGTGTGGGATGCTCTACCAGGTTCATTCCTAGATAATGCACTCAAAGGGCACTAAGCATAGAGTGTGAAAACTGAGTTTCCTTGAGAGCTGCTTGGAAGCCTGATGGTGTGTGAAGTTAGTGAGCCAAATGGAGTTGTTCTCCCACAAGAACCACTCGGCTGATCCTTCTTCAATATGCCCTTCACCAACATGCAGTGTTTCCTTGATTGAATTAGCTCCCACACCAATATTTGCGTCTAGAGCCTTTGCATTGAGGGCTATCTGAAAACGACTGTGGCGGTGAAGTTGCCTGTGAATGTGGAGTTGGTGGCATGTGAAACCCGCATGTGGAGCATTCGTTTGTGTGGGATGCTCTACCAGGTTCATTCCTAGATAATGCACTCAAAGGGCACTAAGCATAGAGTGTGAAAACTGAGTTCCTTGAGAGTTGCTTGGAAGCCTGATGGTGTGTGAAGTTAGTGAGCCAAATGGAGTTGTTCTCTCACAAGAACCACTCGGCTGATCCTTCTTCAATATGCCCTTCACCAACATGCAGTGTTTCCTTGATTGAATTAGCTCTCACACCAATATTTGCGTCTAGAGCCTTTGCATTGAGGGCTATCTGAAAACGACTGTGGCGCTGAAGTTGCCTGTCAATGTGGAGTTGGTGGCATGTGAAACCCGCATGTGGAGCATTCGTTTGTGTGGGATGCTCTACCAGGTTCATTCCTAGATAATGCACTCAAAGGGCACTAAGCATAGAGTGTGAAAACTGAGTTTCCTTGAGAGTTGCTTGGAAGCCTGATGGTGTGTGAAGTTAGTGAGCCAAATGGAGTTGTTCTGCCACAAGAACCACTCGGCTGATCCTTCTTCAATATGCCCTTCACCAACATGCAGTGTTTCCTTGATTGAATTAGCTCTCACACCAATATTTGCGTCTAGAGCCTTTGCATTGAGGGCTATCTGAAAACGGCTGTGGCGCTGAAGTTGCCTGTGAATGTGGAGTTTGTGGCATGTGAAACCCGCATGTGGAGCATTCGTTTGTGTGGGATGCTCTACCAGGTTCATTCCTAGATAATGCACTCAAAGGGCACTAAGCATAGAGTGTGAAAACTGAGTTTCCTTGAGAGGTGCTTGGAAGCCTGATGGTGTGTGAAGTTAGTGAGCCAAATGGAGTTGTTCTCCCACACAGAACCACTCGGCTGATCCTTCTTCAATATGCCCTTCACCAACATGCAGTGTTTCCTTGATTGAATTACCCCCACACCAATATTTGCGTCTAGAGCCTTTGCATTGAGGGCTATCTGAAAACGGCTGTGGTGCTGAAGTTGCCTGTGAATGTGGAGTTGGTGGCATGTGAAACCCGCATGTGGAGCATTCGTTTGTGTGGGATGCTCTACCAGGTTCATTCCTAGATAATGCACTCAAAGGGCACTAAGCATAGAGTGTGAAAACTGAGTTTCCTTGAGAGCTGCTTGGAAGCCTGATGGTGTGTGAAGTTAGTGAGCCAAATAGAGTTGTTCTCCCACAAGAACCACTCGGCTGATCCTTCTTCAATATGCCCTTCACCAACATGCAGTGCTTCCTTGATTGAATTAACTCTCACACCAATATTTGCATCTAGAGCCTTTGCATTGAGGGCTATCTGAAAACGGCTGTGGCGCTGAAGTTGCCTGTGAATGTGGAGTTGGGTGGCATGTGAAACCCGCATGTGGAGCATTCGTTTGTGTGGGATGATCACCAAGCTTCATTTCAGTCCTAGGTACTCAAAGGGCACTAAGCATAGAGTGTGAAAACTGAGTTTCCTTGAGAGCTGCTTGGAAGCCTGATGGTGTGTGAAGTTAGTGAGCCAAATGGAGTTGTTCTCCTACAAGAACCACTTGGCTGATCCTTCTTCAATATGCCCTTCAGCAACATGCAGTGTTTCCTTGATTGAATTAGCTCTCACACCAATATTTGTGTCTAGAGCCTTTGCATTGAGGGCTATCTGAAAACGGCTGTGGTGCTGAAGTTGCCTGTGAATGTGGAGTTGGTGGCATGTGAAACCCGCATGTGGAGCATCATTTGTGTGGGATGCTCACCAAGCTTCATGTCAGTCCTAGGTACTCAAAGGGCACTAAGCATAGAGTGTGAAAACTGAGTTTCTTGAGAGCTGCTTGGAAGCCTGATGGTATGTGAAGTTAGTGAGCCAAATGGAGTTGTTCTCACAGAAGAACCACTCGGCTGATCCTTCTTCAATATGCCCTTCACCAACATGCAGTGTTTCCTTGATTGAATTGGCTCCCACACCAATATTTGCGTCTAGAGCCTTTGCATTGAGGGCTATCTGAAAACGGCTGTGGCGCTGAAGTTGCCTGTGAATGTGGAGTTGGTGGCATGTGAAACCCGCATGTGGAGCATTCGTTTGTGTGGGATGCTCTACCAGGTTCATTCCTAGATAATGCACTCAAAGGGCACTAAAATAGAGTGTGAAAACTGAGTTTCCTGAGAGCTGCTTGGAAGCCTGATGGTGTGTGAAGTTAGTGAGCCAAATGGAGTTGTTCTCCCACAAGAACCACTCGGCTGATCCTTCTTCAATATGCCCTTCACCAACATGCAGTGTTTCCTTGATTGAATTATCTCCCACACCAATATTTGCGTCTAGAGCCTTTGCATTGAGGGCTATCTGAAAACGGCTGTGGCGCTGAAGTTGCCTGTGAATGTGGAGTTGGTGGCATGTGAAACCCGCATGTGGAGCATTCGTTTGTGTGGGATGCTCTACCAGGTTCATTCCTAGATAATGCACTCAAAGGGCACTAAGCATAGAGTGTGAAAACTGAGTTTCCTTGAGAGCTGCTTGGAAGCCTGATGGTGTGTGAAGTTAGTGAGCCAAATGGAGTTGTTCTCCCACAAGAACCACTCGGCTGATCTCCTTCAATATGCCCTTCACCAACATGCAGTGTTTCCTTGATTGAATTAGCTCTCACACCAATATTTGCGTCTAGAGCCTTTGCATTGAGGGCTATCTGAAAACGGCTGTGGCGCTGAAGTTGCCTGTGAATGTGGAGTTGGTGGCATGTGAAACCCGCATGTGGAGCATTCGTTTGTGTGCGATGCTCACCAAGCTTCATGTCAGTCCTAGGTACTCAAAGGGCACTAAGCATAGAGTGTGAAAAACTGAGTTTCCTTGAGAGCTGCTTGGAAGCCTGATGGTGTGTGAAGTTAGTGCGTCACATGGAGTTGTTCTCCCACAAGAACCACTTGGCTGATCCTTCTTCAATATGCCTTCAGCAACATGCAGTGTTTCCTTGATTGAATTAGCTCTCACACCAATATTTGCGTCTAGAGCCTTTGCATTGAGGGCTATCTGAAAACGGCTGTGGTGCTGAAGTTGCCTGTGAATGTGGAGTTGGTGGCATGTGAAACCCGCATGTGGAGCATTCGTTTGTGTGGGATGCTCACCAAGCTTCATTTCAGTCCTAGGTACTCAAAGGGCACTAAGCATAGAGTGTGAAAACTGAGTTTCCTTGAGAGCTGCTTGGAAGCCTGATGGTGTGTGAAGTTAGTGAGCCAAATGGAGTTGTTCTCCCACAAGAACCACTCGGCTGATCCTTCTTCAATATGCCCTTCACCAACATGCAGTGTTTCCTTGATTGAATTAGCTCCCACACCAATATTTGCGTCTAGAGCCTTTGCATTGAGGGCTATCTGAAATCGGCTGTGGCGCTGAAGTTGCCTGTGAATGTGGAGTTGGTGGCATGTGAAACCCGCATGTGGAGCATTCGTTTGTGTGGGATGCTCTACCAGGTTCATTCCTAGATAATGCACTCAAAGGGCACTAAGCATAGAGTGTGAAAACTGAGTTTCCTTGAGAGCTGCTAGGAAGCCTGATGGTGTGTGAAGTTAGTGAGCCAAATAGAGTTGTTCTCCCACAAGAACCACTCGGCTGAGCTTCTTCAATATGCCCTTCACCAACATGCAGTGCTTCCTTGATTGAATTATCATTATCCCCAACACCAATATTTGCATCTAGAGCCTTTGCATTGAGGGCTATCTGAAAACGGCTGTGGCGCTGAAGTTGCGTGAGAATGTGGAGTTGGTGGCATGTGAAACCCGCATGTGGAGCATTCATTTGTGTGGGATGCTCACCAAGATTCCTTTCAGTCCTAGTTACTCAAAGGGCACTAAGCATAGAGTGTGAAAACTGAGTTTCCTTGAGAGCTGCTTGGAAGCCTGATGGTGTGTGAAGTTAGTGAGTCAAATGGAGTTGTTCTCCCACAAGAACCACTCGGCTGATCCTTCTTCAATATGCCCTTCACCAACATGCAGTGTTTCCTTGTTTGAATTAGCTCTCACACCAATATTTGCGTCTAGAGCCTTTGCATTGAGGGCTATCTGAAAACGGCTGTGGCGCTGAAGTTGCCTGTGAATGTGGAGTTGGTGGCATGTGAAACCCGCATGTGGAGCATTCGTTTGTGTGGGATGCTCTCCAAGGTTCATTCCTAGATAATGCACTCAAAGGGCACTAAGCATAGAGTGTGAAAACTGAGTTTCCTTGATAGCTGCTTGGAAGCCTGATGGTGTGTGAAGTTAGTGAGCCAAATGGAGTTGTTCTCCCACAAGAACCACTCGGCTGATCCTTCTTCAATATGCCCTTCACCAACATGCAGTGTTTCCTTGATTGAATTAGCTCTCACACCAATATTTGCATCTAGAGCCTTTGCATTGAGGGCTATCTGAAAACGGCTGTGGCGCTGAAGTTGCCTGTAAATGTGGAGTTGGTGGCATGTGAAACCCGCATGTGGAGCATTCGTTTGTGTGGGATGCTCTACCAGGTTCATTCCTAGATAATGCACTCAAAGGGCACTAAGCATAGAGTGTGAAAACTGAGTTTCCTTGAGAGCTGCTTGGAAGCCTGATGGTGTGTGAAGTTAGTGAGCCAAATAGAGTTGTTCTGCCACAAGAACCACTCGGCTGATCCTTCTTCAATATGCCCTTCACCAACATGCAGTGCTTCCTTGATTGAATTAACTCTCACAACAATATTTGCGTCTAGAGCCTTTGCATTGAGGGCTATCTGAAAATGGCTGTGGCGCTGAAGTTGCCTGTGAATGTGGAGTTGGTGGCATGTGAAACCCGCATGTGGAGCATTCGTTTGTGTGGGATGCTCACCAAGCTTCATTTCAGTCCTAGGTACTCAAAGGGCACTAAGCATAGAGTGTGAAAACTGAGTTTCCTTGAGAGCTGCTTGGAAGCCTGATGGTGTGTGAAGTTAGTGAGCCAAATGGAGTTGTTCTCCCACAAGAACCACTCGGCTGATGCTTCTTCAATATGCCCTTCACCAGCATGCAGTGTTTCCTTGATTGAATTAGCTCCCACACCAATATTTGTGTCTAGAGCCTTTGCATTGAGGGCTATCTGAAAACGGCTGTGGCGCTGAAGTTGCCTGTGAATGTGGAGTTGGTGGCATGTGAAACCCGCATGTGGAGCATTCGTTTGTGTGGGATGCTCTACCAGGTTCATTCCTAGATAATGCACTCAAAGGGCACTAAGCATAGAGTGTGAAAACTGAGTTTCCTTGAGAGCTGCTTGGAAGCCTGATGGTGTGTGAAGTTAGTGAGCCAAATGGAGTTGTTCTCCCACAAGAACCACTCGGCTGATCCTTCTTCAATATGCCCTTCACCAACATGCAGTGCTTCCTTGATTGAATTATCCCCAACACCAATATTTGCGTCCAGAGCCTTTGCATTGAGGGCTATCTGAAAACGGCTGTGGCGCTGAAGTTGCCTGAGAATGTGGAGTTGGTGGCATGTGAAACCCGCATGTGGAGCATTCATTTGTGTGGGATGCTCACCAAGCTTCATTTCAGTCCTAGGTACTCAAAGGGCACTAAGCATAGAGTGTGAAAACTGAGTTTCCTTGAGAGCTGCTTGGAAGCCTGATGGTGTGTGAAGTTAGTGAGTCAAATGCAGTTGTTCTCCCACAAGAACCACTCGGCTGATCCTTCTTCAATATGCCCTTCACCAACATGCAGTGTTTCCTTGATTGAATTAGCTCCCACACCAATATTTGCGTCTAGAGCCTTTGCATTGAGGGCTATCTGAAAACGGCTGTGGCGCTGAAGTTGCCTGTGAATGTGGAGTTGGTGGCATGTGAAACCCGCATGTGGAGCATTCGTTTGTGTGGGATGCTCTACCAGGTTCATTCCTAGATAATGCACTCAAAGGGCACTAAGCATAGAGTGTGAAAACTGAGTTTCCTTGAGAGCTGCTTGGAAGCCTGATGGTGTGTGAAGTTAGTGATCCAAATGGAGTTGTTCTCCCACAAGAACCACTCGGCTGATCCTTCTTCAATATGCCCTTCACCAACATGCATTGTTTCCTTTATTGAATTATCTCCCACACCAATATTTGCGTCTAGAGCCTTTGCATTGAGGGCTATCTGAAAACGGCTGTGGCGCTGAAGTTGCCTGTGAATGTGGAGTTGGTGGCATGTGAAACCCGCATGTGGAGCATTCGTTTGTGTGGGATGCTCTACCAGGTTCATTCCTAGATAATGCACTCAAAGGGCACTAAGCATAGAGTGTGAAAACTGAGTTTCCTTGAGAGCTGCTTGGAAGCCTGATGGTGTGTGAAGTTAGCGCGTCAAATGGAGTTGTTCTCCCACAAGAACCACTCGGCTGATCCTTCTTCAATATGCCCTTCACCAACATGCAGTGTTTCCTTGATTGAATTACCCCCACACCAATATTTGTGTCTAGAGCCTTTGCATTGAGGGCTATCTGAAAACGGCTGTGGCGCTGAAGTTGCCTGTGAATGTGGAGTTGGTGGCATGTGAAACCCGCATGTGGAGCATTCGTTTGTGTGGGATGCTCTCCAGGTTCATTCCTAGACAATGCACTCAAAGGGCACTAAGCATAGAGTGTGAAAACTGAGTTTCCTTGAGAGCTGCTTGGAAGCCTGATGGTGTGTGAAGTTAGTGAGCCAAATGGAGTTGTTCTCCCACAAGAACCACTCGGCTGATCCTTCTTCAATATGCCCTTCACCAACATGCAGTGTTTCCTTGATTGAATTACCCCCACACCAATATTTGTGTCTAGAGCCTTTGCATTGAGGGCTATCTGAAAACGGCTGTGGTGCTGAAGTTGCCTGTGAATGTGGAGTTGGTGGCATGTGAAACCCGCATGTGGAGCATTCGTTTGTGTGGGATGCTCTCCAGGTTCATTCCTAGACAATGCACTCAAAGTGCACTAAGCATAGAGTGTGAAAACTGAGTTTCCTTGAGAGCTGCTTGGAAGCCTGATGGTGTGTGAAGTTAGTGAGCCAAATGGAGTTGTTCTCCCACAAGAACCACTCGGCTGATCCTTCTTCAATATGCCCTTCACCAACATGCAGTGTTTCCTTGTTTGAATTAGCTCCCACACCAATATTTGCGTCTAGAGCCTTTGCATTGAGGGCTATCTGGAAACGGCTGTGTCGCTGAAGTTGCCTGTGAATATGAAGTTGGTGGCATGTGAAACCCGCATGTGGAGCATTCGTTTGTGTGGGATGCTCTAGCAGGTTCACTCCTAGATAATGCACTCAAAGGGCACTAAGCATAGAGTGTGAAAATTGAGTTTCCTTGAGAGCTGCTTGGAAGCCTGATGGTGTGTGAAGTTAGTGCGTCAAATGGAGTTGTTCTCCCACAAGAACCACTCGGCTGATCCTTCTTCAATATGCCCTTCACCAACATGCAGTGTTTCCTTGATTGAATTACCCCCACACCAATATTTGCGTCTAGAGCCTTTGCATTGAGGGCTATCTGAAAACGGCTGTGGCGCTGAAGTTGCCTGTGAATGTGGAGTTGGTGGCATGTGAAACCCGCATGTGGAGCATTCGTTTGTGTGGGATGCTCTACCAGGTTCATTCCTAGATAATGCACTCAAAGGGCACTAAGCATAGAGTGTGAAAACTGAGTTTCCTTGAGAGCTGCTTGGAAGCCTGATGGTGTGTGAAGTTAGTGAGCCAAATAGAGTTGTTCTCCCACAAGAACCACTCGGCTGATCCTTCTTCAATATGCCCTTCACCAACATGCAGTGTTTCCTTGATTGAATTAGCTCCCACACCAATATTTGCGTCTAGAGCCTTTGCAATGAGGGCTATCTGAAAACTGCTGTGGTGCTGAAGTAGCCTGTGAATGTGGAGTTGGTGGCATGTGAAACCCGCATGTGGAGCATTCGTTTGTGTGGGATGCTCACCAAGCTTTATTTCAGTCCTAGGTACTCAAAGGGGACTAAGCGTAGAGTGTGAAAACTGAGATTCCTTGAGAGCTGCTTGGAAGCCTGATGGTGTGTGAAGTTAGTGATCCAAATGGAGTTGTTCTCCCACAAGAACCACTCGGCTGATCCTTCTTCAATATGCCCTTCACCAACATGCAGTGTTTCCTTGATTGAATTAGCTCTCACACCAATATTTGAGTCTAGAGCCTTTGCACTGAGGGCTATCTGAAAACGGCTGTGGCGCTGAAGTGCCTGTGAATGTGGAGTTGGTGGCATGTGAAACCCGCATGTGGAGCATTCGTTTGTGTGGAATGCTCTACCAGGTTCATTCCTGGATAATGCACTCAAAGGGCACTAAGCATAGAGTGTGAAAACTGAGTTTCCTTGAGAGCTGCTTGGAAGCCTGATGGTGTGTGAAGTTAGTGAGCCAAATGGAGTTGTTCTCCCACAAGAACCACTCGGCTGATCCTTCTTCAATATGCCCTTCACCAACATGCAGTGTTTCCTTGATTGAATTAGCTCTCACACCAATATTTGCGTCTAGAGCCTTTGCATTGAGGGCTATCTGAAAACGGCTGTGGTGCTGAAGTTGCCTGTCAATGTGGAGTTGGTGGCATGTGAAACCCGCATGTGGAGCATTCGTTTGTGTGGGATGCTCACCAAGCTTCATGTCAGTCCTAGGTACTCAAAGGGCACTAAGCATAGAGTGTGAAAACTGAGTTTCCTTGAGAGCTGCTTGGAAGCCTGATGTTGTGTGAAGTTAGTGAGCCAAATGGAGTTGTTCTCCCACAAGAACCACTAGGCTGATCCTTCTTCAATATGCACTTCAGCAACATGCAGTGTTTCCTTGATTGAATTAGCTCTCACACCAATATTTGCGTCTAGAGCCTTTGCATTGAGGGCTATCTGAAAACGGCTGTGGTGCTGAAGTTGCCTGTCAATGTGGAGTTGGTGGCATGTGAAACCCGCATGTGGAGCATTCGTTTGTGTGGGATGCTCACCAAGCTTCATTTCAGTCCTAGGTACTCAAAGGGCACTAAGCATAGAGTGTGAAAACTGAGATTCCTTGAGAGCTGCTTGGAAGCCTGATGGTGTGTGAAGTTAGTGATCCAAATGGAGTTGTTCTCCCACAAGAACCACTCGGCTGATCCTTCTTCAATATGCCCTTCACCAGCATGCAGTGTTTCCTTGATTGAATTAGCTCCCACACCAATATTTGCGTCTAGAGCCTTTGCATTGAGGGCTATCTGAAAACGGCTGTGGTGCTGAAGTTGCCTGTGAATGTGGAGTTGGTGGCATGTGAAACCCGTATGTGGAGCATTCGTTTGTGTGGGATGCTCTACCAGGTTCATTCCTAAATAATGCACGCAAAGGGCACTAAGCATAGAGTGTGAAAACTGAGTTTCCTTGAGAGCTGCTTGGAAGCCTGATGGTGTGTGAAGTTAGTGAGCCAAATGGAGTTGTTCTCCCACAAGAACCACTCGGCTGATCCTTCTTCAATATGCCCTTCAGCAACATGCAGTGTTTCCTTGATTGAATTACCCCCAAACCAATATTTGCGTCTAGAGCCTTTGCATTGAGGGCTATCTGAAAACGGCTGTGGCGCTGAAGTTGCCTGTGAATGATGTGGAGTTGGTGGCATGTGAAACCCGCATGTGGAGCATTCGTTTGTGTGGGATGCTCTACCAGGTTCATTCCCACATAATGCACTCAAAGGGCACTAAGCATAGAGTGTGAAAACTGAGTTTCCATGAGAGCTGCTTGGAAGCCTGATGGTGTGTGAAGTTAGTGAGCCAAATAGAGTTGTTCTCCCACAAGAACCACTAGGCTGATCCTTCTTCAATATGCCCTTCACCAACATGCAGTGCTTCCTTGATTGAATTAACTCTCACAACAATATTTGCGTCTAGAGCCTTTGCATTGAGGGCTATCTGAAAACGGCTGTGGCGCTGAGGTTGCCTGAGAATGTGGAGTTGCTGGCATGTGAAACCTGCATGTGGAGCATTCGTTTGTGTGGGATGCTCACCAAGCTTCATGTCAGTCCTAGGCACTCAAAGGGCACTGAGCATAGAGTGTGAAAACTGAGTTTCCTTGAGAGCTGCTTGGAAGCCTGATGGTGTGTGAAGTTAGTGAGCCAAATGGAGTTGTTCTCCCACAAGAACCACTCGGCTGATCCTTCTTCAATATGCCCTTCACCAACATGCAGTGTTTCCTTGATTGAATTAGCTCTCACACCAATATTTGCGTCTAGAGCCTTTGCATTGAGGGCTATGTGAAAACGGCTGTGGTGCTGAAGTTGCCTGTCAATGTGGAGTTGGTGGCATGTGAAACCCGCATGTGGAGCATTCGTTTGTGTGGGATGCTCACCAAGCTTCATGTCAGTCCTAGGTACTCAAAGGGCACTAAGCATAGAGTGTGAAAACTGAGTTTCCTTGAGAGCTGCTTGGAAGCCTGATGGTGTGTGAAGTTAGTGAGCCAAATGGAGTTGTTCTGCATCAAGAACCACTCGGCTGATCCTTCTTCAATATGCCCTTCACCAACATGCAGTGTTTCCTTGATTGAATTAGCTCTCACACCAATATTTGCGTCTAGAGCCTTTGCATTGAGGGCTATCTGAAAACAGCTGTGGCGCTGAAGTTGCCTGTGAATGTGGAGTTGGTGGCATGTGAAACCCGCATGTGGAGCATTCGTTTGTGTGGGATGCTCTACCAGGTTCATTCCTAGATAATGCACTCAAAGGGCACTAAGCATAGAGTGTGAAAACTGAGTTTCCTTGAGAGCTGCTTGGAAGCCTGATGGTGTGTGAAGTTAGTGAGCCAAATGGAGTTGTTCTCCCACAAGAACCACTCGGCTGATCCTTCTTCAATATGCCCTTCACCAACATGCAGTGCATCCTTGATTGAATTAGCTCTCACACCAATATTTGCGTCTAGAGCCTTTGCATTGAGGGCTATCTGAAAACGACTGCGGTGCTGAAGTTGCCTGTCAATGTGCAGTTGGTTGCATGTGAAACCCGCATGTGGAGCATTCGTTTGTGTGGGATGCTCATCAAGCTTCATGTCAGTCCTAGGTACTCAAAGGGCACTAAGCATAGAGTGTGAAAACTGAGTTTCCTTGAGAGCTGCTTGGAAGCCTGATGGTGTGTGAAGTTAGTGAGTCAAATGGAGTTGTTCTCCCACAAGAACCACTCGGCTGATCCTTCTTCAATATGCCCTTCACCAACATGCAGTGTTTCCTTGATTGAATTAGCTCCCACACCAATATTTGCGTCTAGAGCCTTTGCAATGAGGGCTATCTGAAAACTGCTGTGGTGCTGAAGTAGCCTGTGAATGTGGAGTTGGTGGCATGTGAAACCCGCATGTGGAGCATTCGTTTGTGTGGGATGCTCACCAAGCTTTATTTCAGTCCTAGGTACTCAAAGGGGACTAAGCGTAGAGTGTGAAAACTGAGATTCCTTGAGAGCTGCTTGGAAGCCTGATGGTGTGTGAAGTTAGTGATGCAAATGGAGTTGTTCTCCCACAAGAACCACTCGGCTGATCCTTCTTCAATATGCCCTTCACCAACATGCAGTGTTTCCTTGATTGAATTAGCTCTCACACCAATATTTGAGTCTAGAGCCTTTGCACTGAGGGCTATCTGAAAACGGCTGTGGCGCTGAAGTGCCTGTGAATGTGGAGTTGGTGGCATGTGAAACCCGCATGTGGAGCATTCGTTTGTGTGGAATGCTCTACCAGGTTCATTCCTGGATAATGCACTCAAAGGGCACTAAGCATAGAGTGTGAAAACTGAGTTTCCTTGAGAGCTGCTTGGAAGCCTGATGGTGTGTGAAGTTAGTGAGCCAAATAGAGTTGTTCTCCCACAAGAACCACTCGGCTGATCCTTCTTCAATATGCCCTTCACCAACATGCAGTGCTTCCTTGATTGAATTAACTCTCACAACAATATTTGCATCTAGAGCCTTTGCATTGAGGGCTATCTGAAAACGGCTGTGGCGCTGAAGTTGCATGAGAATGTGGAGTTGGTGGCATGTGAAACCTGCATGTGGAGCATTCGTTTGTGTGGGATGCTCACCAAGCTTCATTTCAGTCCTAGGCACTCAAAGGGCACTAAGCATAGAGTGTGAAAACTGAGTTTCCTTGAGAGCTGCTTGGAAGCCTGATGGTGTGTGAAGTTAGTGAGCCAAATGGAGTTGTTCTCCCACAAGAACCACTCGGCTGATCCTTCTTCAATATGCCCTTCACCAACATGCAGTGTTTCTTTGATTGAATTAGCTCTCACACCAATATTTGCGTCTAGAGCCTTTGCATTGAGGGCTATCTGAAAACGGCTGTGGTGCTGAAGTTGCCTGTCAATGTGGAGTTGGTGGCATGTGAAACCCGCATGTGGAGCATTCGTTTGTGTGGGATGCTCACCAAGCTTCATGTCAGTCCTAGGTACTCAAAGGGCACTAAGCATAGAGTGTGAAAACTGAGTTTCCTTGAGAGCTGCTTGGAAGCCTGATGGTGTGTGAAGTTAGTGAGCCAAATGGAGTTGTTCTCCCACAAGAACCACTCGGCTGATCCTTCTTCAATATGCCCTTCACCAACATGCAGTGTTTCCTTGATTGAATTAGCTCTCACACCAATATTTGCGTCTAGAGCCTTTGCATTGAGGGCTATCTGAAAACGGCTGTGGTGCTGAAGTTGCCTGTCAATGTGGAGTTGGTGGCATGTGAAACCCGCATGTGGAGCATTCGTTTGTGTGGGATGCTCACCAAGCTTCATGTCAGTCCTAGGTACTCAAAGGGCACTAAGCATAGAGTGTGAAAACTGAGTTTCCTTGAGAGCTGCTTGGAAGCCTGATGGTGTGTGAAGTTAGTGAGCCAAATGGAGTTGTTCTGCATCAAGAACCACTTGGCTGATCCTTCTTCAATATGCCCTTCAGCAACATGCAGTGTTTCCTTGATTGAATTAGCTCTCACACCAATATTTGCGTCTAGAGCCTTTGCATTGAGGGCTATCTGAAAACAGCTGTGGTGCTGAAGTTGCCTGTGAATGTGGAGTTGGTGGCATGTGAAACCCGCATGTGGAGCATTCGTTTGTGTGGGATGCTCACCAAGCTTCATTTCAGTCCTAGGTACTCAAAGGGCACTAAGCATAGAGTGTGAAAACTGAGTTTCCTTGAGAGCTGCTTGGAAGCCTGATGGTGTGTGAAGTTAGTGAGCCAAATGGAGTTGTTCTCCCACAAGAACCACTCGGCTGATCCTTCTTCAATATGCCCTTCACCAACATGCAGTGCTTCCTTGGTTGAATTAACTCTCACACCAATATTTGCATCTAGAGCCTTTGCATTGAGGGCTATCTGAAAACGGCTGTGGTGCTGAAGTTGCCTGAGAATGTGGAGTTGGTGGCATGTGAAACCCGCATGTGGATCATTCGTTTGTGTGGGATGCTCACCAAGCTTCATTTCAGTCCTAGGTACTCAAAGGGCACTAAGCATAGAGTGTGAAAACTGAGTTTCCTTGAGAGCTGCTTGGAAGCCTGATGGTGTGTGAAGTTAGTGCGTCAAATGGAGTTGTTCTCCCACAAGAACCACTCGGCTGATCCTTCTTCAATATGCCCTTCACCAACATGCAGTGTTTCCTTGATTGAATTACCCCCACACCAATATTTGCCTCTAGAGCCTTTGCATTGAGGGCTATCTGAAAACGGCTGTGGCGCTGAAGTTGCCTGTGAATGTGGAGTTGGTGTCATGTGAAACCCGCATGTGGAGCATTCGTTTGTGTGGGATGCTCTACCAGGTTCATTCCTAGATAATGCACTCAAAGTGCACTAAGCATAGAGTGTGAAAACTGAGTTTCCTTGAGAGCTGCTTGGAAGCCTGATGGTGTGTGAAGTTAGTGAGCCAAATGGAGTTGTTCTCCCACAAGAACCACTCGGCTGATCCTTCTTCAATATGCCCTTCACCAAGATGCAGTGCTTCCTTGATTGAATTAACTCTCACACCAATATTTGCGTCTAGAGCCTTTGCATTGAGGGCTATCTGAAAACGGCTGTGGCACTGAAGTTGCCTGAGAATATGGAGTTGGTGGCATGTGAAACCTGCATGTGGAGCATTCGTTTGTGTGGGATGCTCACCAAGCTTCATTTCAGTCCTAGGCACTCAAAGGGCACTGAGCATAGAGTGTGAAAACTGAGATTCCTTGAGAGCTGCTTGGAAGCCTGATGGTGTGTGAAGTTAGTGAGTCAAATGCAGTTGTTCTCCCACAAGAACCACTTGGCTGATCCTTCTTCAATATGCCCCTCAGCAACATGCAGTGTTTCCTTGATTGAATTATCCCCAACACCAATATTTGCGTCTAGAGCCTTTGCATTGAGGGCTATCTGAAAACGGCTGTGGCGCTGAAGTTGCCTGTGAATGTGGAGTTGGTGGCATGTGAAACCCGCATGTGGAGCATTCGTTTGTGTGGGATGCTCTAACAGGTTCATTCCTAGATAATGCACTCAAAGGCACTAAGCATAGAGTGTGAAAACTGAGTTTCCTTGAGAGCTGCTTGGAAGCCTGATGGTGTGTGAAGTTAGTGCGTCAAATGGAGTTGTTCTCCCACAAGAACCACTCGGCTGATCCTTCTTCAATATGCCCTTCACCAACATGCAGTGTTTCCTTGATTGAATTACCCCCAAACCAATATTTGCGTCTAGAGCCTTTGCATTGAGGGCTATCTGAAAACGGCTGTGGCGCTGAAGTTGCCTGTGAATGTGGAGTTGGTGGCATGTGAAACCCGCATGTGGAGCATTCGTTTGTGTGGGATGCTCTACCAGGTTCATTCCCACATAATGCACTCAAAGGGCACTAAGCATAGAGTGTGAAAACTGAGTTTCCATGAGAGCTGCTTGGAAGCCTGATGGTGTGTGAAGTTAGTGAGCCAAATAGAGTTGTTCTCCCACAAGAACCACTAGGCTGATCCTTCTTCAATATGCCCTTCACCAACATGCAGTGCTTCCTTGATTGAATTAACTCTCACAACAATATTTGCGTCTAGAGCCTTTGCATTGAGGGCTATCTGAAAACGGCTGTGGCGCTGAGGTTGCCTGAGAATGTGGAGTTGCTGGCATGTGAAACCTGCATGTGGAGCATTCGTTTGTGTGGGATGCTCACCAAGCTTCATGTCAGTCCTAGGCACTCAAAGGGCACTAAGCATAGAGTGTGAAAACTGAGTTTCCTTGAGAGCTGCTTGGAAGCCTGATGGTGTGTGAAGTTAGTGAGCTAAATGGAGTTGTTCTCCCACAAGAACCACTCGGCTGATCCTTCTTCAATATGCCCTTCACCAACATGCAGTGTTTCCTTGATTGAATTAGCTCTCACACCAATATTTGCGTCTAGAGCCTTTGCATTGAGGGCTATGTGAAAACGGCTGTGGTGCTGAAGTTGCCTGTCAATGTGGAGTTGGTGGCATGTGAAACCCGCATGTGGAGCATTCGTTTGTGTGGGATGCTCACCAAGCTTCATGTCAGTCCTAGGTACTCAAAGGGCACTAAGCATAGAGTGTGAAAACTGAGTTTCCTTGAGAGCTGCTTGGAAGCCTGATGGTGTGTGAAGTTAGTGAGCCAAATGGAGTTGTTCTGCATCAAGAACCACTCGGCTGATCCTTCTTCAATATGCCCTTCAGCAACATGCAGTGTTTCCTTGATTGAATTAGCTCTCACACCAATATTTGCGTCTAGAGCCTTTGCATTGAGGGCTATCTGAAAACAGCTGTGGCGCTGAAGTTGCCTGTGAATGTGGAGTTGGTGGCATGTGAAACCCGCATGTGGAGCATTCGTTTGTGTGGGATGCTCTACCAGGTTCATTCCTAGATAATGCACTCAAAGGGCACTAAGCATAGAGTGTGAAAACTGAGTTTCCTTGAGAGCTGCTTGGAAGCCTGATGGTGTGTGAAGTTAGTGAGCCAAATGGAGTTGTTCTCCCACAAGAACCACTCGGCTGATCCTTCTTCAATATGCCCTTCACCAACATGCAGTGCTTCCTTGATTGAATTAGCTCTCACACCAATATTTGCGTCTAGAGCCTTTGCATTGAGGGCTATCTGAAAACGACTGCGGTGCTGAAGTTGCCTGTCAATGTGCAGTTGGTGGCATGTGAAACCCGCATGTGGAGCATTCGTTTGTGTGGGATGCTCATCAAGCTTCATGTCAGTCCTAGGTACTCAAAGGGCACTAAGCATAGAGTGTGAAAACTGAGTTTCCTTGAGAGCTGCTTGGAAGCCTGATGGTGTGTGAAGTTAGTGAGTCAAATGGAGTTGTTCTCCCACAAGAACCACTCGGCTGATCCTTCTTCAATATGCCCTTCACCAACATGCAGTGTTTCCTTGATTGAATTAGCTCCCACACCAATATTTGCGTCTAGAGCCTTTGCAATGAGGGCTATCTGAAAACTGCTGTGGTGCTGAAGTAGCCTGTGAATGTGGAGTTGGTGGCATGTGAAACCCGCATGTGGAGCATTCGTTTGTGTGGGATGCTCACCAAGCTTTATTTCAGTCCTAGGTACTCAAAGGGGACTAAGCGTAGAGTGTGAAAACTGAGATTCCTTGAGAGCTGCTTGGAAGCCTGATGGTGTGTGAAGTTAGTGATGCAAATGGAGTTGTTCTCCCACAAGAACCACTCGGCTGATCCTTCTTCAATATGCCCTTCACCAACATGCAGTGTTTCCTTGATTGAATTAGCTCTCACACCAATATTTGAGTCTAGAGCCTTTGCACTGAGGGCTATCTGAAAACGGCTGTGGCGCTGAAGTGCCTGTGAATGTGGAGTTGGTGGCATGTGAAACCCGCATGTGGAGCATTCGTTTGTGTGGAATGCTCTACCAGGTTCATTCCTGGATAATGCACTCAAAGGGCACTAAGCATAGAGTGTGAAAACTGAGTTTCCTTGAGAGCTGCTTGGAAGCCTGATGGTGTGTGAAGTTAGTGAGCCAAATGGAGTTGTTCTCCCACAAGAACCACTCGGCTGATCCTTCTTCAATATGCCCTTCACCAACATGCAGTGTTTCCTTGATTGAATTAGCTCTCACACCAATATTTGCGTCTAGAGCCTTTGCATTGAGGGCTATCTGAAAACGGCTGTGGTGCTGAAGTTGCCTGTCAATGTGGAGTTGGTGGCATGTGAAACCCGCATGTGGAGCATTCGTTTGTGTGGGATGCTCACCAAGCTTCATGTCAGTCCTAGGTACTCAAAGGGCACTAAGCATAGAGTGTGAAAACTGAGTTTCCTTGAGAGCTGCTTGGAAGCCTGATGGTGTGTGAAGTTAGTGAGCCAAATGGAGTTGTTCTGCCACAAGAACCACTCGGCTGATCCTTCTTCAATATGCCCTTCACCAACATGCAGTGTTTCCTTGATTGAATTAGCTCTCACACCAATATTTGCGTCTAGAGCCTTTGCATTGAGGGCTATCTGAAAACGGCTGTGGCGCTGAAGTTGCCTGTGAATGTGGAGTTGGTGGCATGTGAAACCCGCATGTGGAGCATTCGTTTGTGTGGGATGCTCTACCAGGTTCATTCGTAGGTAATGCACTCAAAGGGCACTAAGCATAGAGTGTGAAAACTGAGTTTCCTTAAGAGCTGCTTGGAAGCCTGATGGTGTGTGAAGTTAGTGAGCCAAATAGAGTTGTTCTCCCACAAGAACCACTCGGCTGATCCTTCTTCAATATGCCCCTCACCAACATGCAGTGCTTCCTTGATTGAATTAACTCTCACACAAATATTTGCATCTAGAGCCTTTGCATTGAGGGCTATCTGAAAACGGCTGTGGCGGTGAAGTTGCCTGTGAATGTGGAGTTGGTGGCATGTGAAATCCGCATGTGGAGCATTCGTTTGTGTGGGATGCTCACCAAGCTTCATTTCAGTCTTAGGTACTCAAAGGGCACTAAGCATAGAGTGTGAAAACTGAGTTTCCTTGAGAGCTGCTTGGAAGCCTGATGGTGTGTGAAGTTAGTGAGCCAAATGGAGTTGTTCTCCCACAAGAACCACTCGGCTGATCCTTCTTCAATATGCCCTTCACCAACATGCAGTGTTTCCTTGATTGAATTAGCTCTCACACCAATATTTGCGTCTAGAGCCTTTGCATTCAGGGCTATCTGAAAACGGCTGTGGTGCTGAAGTTGCCTGTGAATGTGGAGTTGGTGGCATGTGAAACCCGCATGTGGAGCATTCATTTGTGTGGGATGCTCACCAAGCTTCATTTCAGTCCTAGGTACTCAAAGGGCACTAAGCATAGAGTGTGAAAACTGAGTTTCATTGAGAGCTGCTTGGAAGCCTGATGGTGTGTGAAGTTAGTGAGTCAAATGCAGTTGTTCTCCCACAAGAACCA